>NC_028454.1:1625131-1744756 GCF_000263155.2 Setaria italica | reverse complement strand
TACGCGGGTGTGATACGGAACGTGGGCAAATTCATATAGTAACTCGTCGTCATCATCATCATCATCAACATCTCCGGCAACAACAACTCCCTTGCCTTTCTTATCGACATTAACCTTACCAACAGGTAAATCGGCAACAAGAGCCTTCATCGTCTCCATCTGTGCCTCTTCCGCTTGTTGTTGTAACTCTTCCATTTCAAGCCTTCTTTTTCTTGCCGCTTTTTGTTGCAAATATTGTTCCCATGAACCCTCAGGGTATTTCACATTCGGATCAACCACATAACCTAAGCGATCTCTTTCCTCCATCAACCTTTGTTTCTCCAAGTCCCTCTCCTCCTGCAACTTCCTCCTATTTTCTCTCTTCTCATTTTCAGTTAGAGGTCGTGGATACTTGGATCTATTTTGCCTCCAATACTTAATTATAGTTTCCCTTGCATAAAATCCATTAGGTTTCACTCCAGTCTCATGCACCATATCTTGATATATTTTTCCCCAAAGCAAGTCGTCGTCAGGAATAGGCACATCATACTTTTTCCTAATCTTTTCTTTAATTTCTTGTTCTTTCCTTAACTTCCATGGTTCCGATGTATTTCCCAACTTTAATAACAAATCATATCGACCACAAAAATCTTCCCAATCACATGTCCTTCCCTCCTGCAACAACAATTCATTATTCTTACAAATTTGAACCAAGTTACAATCTTCATAAAACATAAGAGACGAGTATTTACTAACCCAGTAATCGCCATGTGCATTTCCACAGAACGAACCATATCCAAGTTCAGAAGGCACCACACCTTCTGTTGCCAATATACCACACTTGCATCTATCACTAGGAGAGGACACACACGGCCACGGTGCATTTTCACTTTCAAACTCCCGCACTTCCTCCTCTGTTGGCCACATTGCCATTGGGCCGTATATATACTCATTGAAATCACACAACGGCCACCCATCCTGCAAAAAACCCATGACGTGAACTACTCAGATGTAAAGTAACTACAAAACGCTTCTCCAACTACCAACGACATACTAATATTCTCGTAATATACTTACATGAGTCTTTAGGGAGCATCGAAAGAATGGAGTAAACTTAGGTGGATCCCCTAAGTTAGGACGCATAAGCTTAGCAGGAACACCACACTTGCACATGGGAGGATCCCTCACACGCCTACAAGCAGCCTCCTGCTTCTCCTCATCGGTCATCATAGGTGGGTTTGGTGGAGGAGGAACCCAACGCCTAAACTTATGGTATGGTTTAAGCTCTGTGCTATGATATGGGAATAGGCGGATCCTAGGATCATATTTGTCGGGTCCATCGATCCACTGAAAGAAATCGCAAGGTGCGGCAGGCAATGGATCAAAAATCCATTTGCATACATAGAAGGCTCTTCCGGCTGTCTTTGGATGCCTTGATTGTTTCACCTCTGCTTGCGCGCCACATCTACAAAGTGGTACCGGAAGAGCAGGAGGTACGGGACCAGCAACATTGGACTCGCCCACATAACGCACATACCACCTACGCCGTTTGTATTCAGAACCAAACGACGCCATCTCACCTGTAAATCAAGTGCAACAAATTTAATACACAAATAAACTTTACACACGTAATCCATACTAGCTATATACATCATTTTGATAAAATGTAAACACTCGATCTACAAAATACAAACACTGAAACAAAAATGAGACTAGTTAATTGAACATATAAAAAAAATACATGTCATGTAAACCACACAATTGGATGAATATATACCTAAATCGAAGCATTCAACAAGTTCTACACGTCAATATCGCGGGCAGAGACTCAATTGCGTATGAACTACGTATCATCTAACACAAAACATCATTGCATTTCATTGAAATTTCAAATCACTAACCTAACCCTAAGTCACCTAAACATCCTCCGATCTACCAAATGCAACGGTAAAACACGAGAATAAGTAGGGGAATACCTTCCACACGAAGCAGGGATCGATTCCCACTACTTTCCCCCACCAAAATCGCCGGATTTTTGGTGGATTTGGGGGTGGGGTGGCGGGGGCCGGCGCTGCAACGTGCTGCTGTGTGCTGTTTCTGGAGGAGGAAGAAAGGAGGGAGGGAGGAGGAAGGGAGCCGGCGCGCGGGCCTAAGTGAGGCCCTGCCGCGCCAGGCGGGCTGGCGCGGCGAAAGCGCGGCCCACGTCAGCGCCCGCCTGGCGTCGCGGGTCGCCGCGCCAGCGTGGCAGGGGGCTGCCGCGCCAGTGCATGTGGCGCGGCAGCATGTTCCTGCCGCGCCAGGCGGTCTGGCGCGGCCAAAAGGGTTAGGCCGCGCAAATAAACCCCCGCTGAGGTTATTTTTAAAAATAAAGAAAAAAAAAGGGTTAATAATAAAAAAAAACGCACCAGCAGCACGACAACGACCACGACATGCTCATGTTCAGCGTCTCGCAGAAACGCCTGCTGCACGCCGCCGACGTCGAGCCCGACCTCGTAGCAGGCAACACCATGTGCTGGACCACCCCGCAGGGCTGGATGCTGGTGATGAAGTCCTCCCCGTCCCCTTCGTCGTCGTCGTCCGCTGCAGCGTGGCTGTGGAACCCTCGCACCGGGGACAAGATCACCCTGCCGGATGTCGAAGCGGGAGACGACGACGACGATGATGGCATCCCGATGTACTGCAAGTGCCTGCTCACACACAAGGACGCAACCCATCCAGGGTGCTTCGTCGTGCTCTTCGACTACAAGGAACCCAACATGTGGTACTGCAAGGTCGTCGTCGACGGCGACGGACACCGCGGAGGATGGAGGCGCTACACCTACGACATCGGTGACTACGAGGTGCCTCCTGCTAGTCCTACCAAAGACGTCATCTCCAGCGTCGCGGCGGTTCAAGGGGAACTCTTCTTCATCAGCTCACATGAAGACATGTGCGCCATCACCTTCTCTTCCACCTCCTCCACCGGTGACGACGACGACGACCCCGAGTTCCAATACTTTGATGTCACCATGGTCGACTTCCCTCCAGGGATGTGCTCGGGGAGAACCTGGCTGGTGGAGTCCGACGATCAGCTCTTCCTGGTCTGCGTCTGCTTTGTCGGCTTTGACGCGGACAACGTTGGTGCCATCCACTTTGTGCAGAGGCTTATCTTGGTCTTAAGAAGCCCGTTCAATCAACTTCATCCCTACCAAATCCAATCACGAGGATTTGCTGTGGTGGAAAGTTCCATCCAGCTCACCCCGTTATCCTGCAGATTGTTGACTCCTCTTTCCCCTGTGTAGTCTTCGTTCCTCATTGCAATGTAAAGGGCACGGCAGCATTTGACGCTAGAATACAAGCATGTATTACGTTTGGATTGTGTAGTTAAATTCTGTTCACAGATTACACTGGTCCAAAATTAATTCTAAATATAGTTTTTGATATGCATACCAAGAGTTGGTCTAAAGGAACGAACTGCATCTCAACATTTTAGTTTCGAATTGTTTATATATTTCCCACATCTTTCGCAACTGCTCGGTCCAAACAGTGGTATTTGCAAATTCAGCAGGTAAGGTAATGTTTCGTTAGGCCCACAACTTAAGGCCCATTACCACAGTGTTCATTTCCTTTCCTTTTTGGACCATACATAATACTAGCGGGTAGGCCCATGTTATATTCTGAGCCCACACATCTGTTTTGAAATGACCGTCTATACAGAATAACAGAACAAGACGTACGGTCCTTTTTGTCAGACTTGTGCCCCCTCCTCAAGGGCCCTGTTTGTATACGCTTTTCTGGACCTTGCTTATCTGACAAGCAAGCTTATCTGATAAGCCTGCTGCCTGGAGAATCTGCTGTCTGAATAAGCAGGGTATTTGGCAATCCTGATTATTTTGTGTCGATTGTCTGTCCTGGTTGGTAAATTGACCTGAATGCCCCTCAACACTTCACCGTTTCCTGTTTGCTCTGCGGCCTCTGCCCCTTCTGTCCCCAATCCCCACGGCCACTAGGGTGGAGACGACGCGCACACAGCAGCAGAGCAGCTGGCGGCGAGAATGACGCCGGGACAGGGGAGCGCGTGTGCAGTGCAGGCGGCAGGGGCGGCCGGCGGCGAAGGGCGAGCCCAGGGGCGCCTCGTCGGTTGCAGGAAGGCGGGCGGCGAACGGGAGCTGACAGCAGTCGTGGGAGTCGCGGGAGGCGCGGGGTCAAAGCCCGGCAGGCGCGGCGTCGGTACCAGGGGCGGCCGGCAGTGGGGGCCAAGCCCGGCGGAGGTAGAGAGGTGGGTCGGCCAACCCGAGCGGCGTCGCCGGGATTTGCAGGAGCGGCGGCGGCGGGATCTGCAGGCGGACGGGAGCGGCGGCGGTTGCGGGAGGCGTGGTGGGGGCCAAGCTCGGCGAAGGTAGGGAGGCGGGCTGGGCGACTCGAGCGGCGGCGGCGGGATCTGGAGCGGACGGGAGCGGCGGCGGCGGTTGCAGGAGTTGCGGGGGCGGACGCCTGGAGGCGTCGGTGGCCGAGGGTAGCTGGGGAAAAGCGGTCCGCTTACCCGAGAAGCGACTTCGGACTCGTGTACAGGATAAGCCGGGTGCTAGTTCTATTCATGATTTTCAACTAAGCGGCTTACGTGACAAGCGGGAAATAAGCAAGGCGTTTGGGTGGGTTTATTGCTTATTTCCACCAATAAGCAGGAAATAAGCGGATAAACCAACCGAGAAACTTGCTTGGATTTGGGAAGGGGTTAGTGGGTTACTGCATAGTATGAGACGGTAGTTTACACTTCAAGCACATTCATGATCCACAACACAAACCAAAACTACTTGAGTAGCCGACATAACCAATAGCTTTCGCTAACTACTACCGGTTGATAGCGTGCGTTGAAAGTTCCAATTGGAAAAAGAAAAAAACTCTGTATGCAGATGTAATGCAGGTGACCACAATCAAGCAACCAACCAACTCATACCCTTGCATACCAAGAGTTTTTTTTGCTTATTTTTCTAGCTTATAAGACAGAATCAGCCCCACTTTTCAGCTATAGAATAATATTTTTTCTCACGTAAAACAGCCGGAACAGTGTTTTCCAGTCGCAGAAATCATCAGCCGAACAATATTTTTCTCTCACACAAAACGTGCTTTGAATAAAGTGCATACCAGGAGTTGGTCTAAGAAAGCGTACTGCATCTCAAGATTTTGGTTTCGAATTGTTTATGTTTCCCACCTCTTTCGCAATTCCTCGATCCAAACGGTGATATTTTTGTAGTAAAATAGGACAATGCCTGAAATCAGAGTACAGAAATTACGAATTTTCTCACTGGTAGATACCTAGTGGGCCCGGGGGGAATCGTCTCGGCCTTGGCCATAAACGGCAAAGAGATTCCGATTACTGTGGTTGAGGGGCCCAGTCCAGCAGAAAAGCTGAGTGGAGCAGGTGTCATGGGGTGCCCTCCACGTTGATTCCGCCAGCCTTTCCACGGTTAACGGGTGGTCCTCCCCCTCCCCTCCTCTTTTATGCTACACCTACCAGTCCTTTTGCACCCCAGCGTGTGCCTGCTGAGTTGAGGCAAATAAGATCATTGATGCGAACGTTCCTCCCTTAATCACAGCAGTAGGTATACCTCGAATGCAAAATACAAAGGACGTCTTATGTAGATTTTATAACAACAAAATGTGCTTTCTAATTTATCAACAAGAAGCACGGAATTCGAATACTTGCATATGAAATGATTTGTGTATTTCTGGTTGGAGTCCACTCCGTCTCGAGTCGATTGCACAAGCTGCGCGCACGTGCTGTTCACCTCTTCGATGCATAGCCCAGGCCCATTCGCTTCACTCCCCTCCACACTCGTGTCGAGGCCGATCGCTTCGATTCGCTTTGCATCGATTTCTTTCTGGACAGTTCTCTTTGTCAAGCCAAACTGTTCTCTTCCCTACGCTCTCACTTTCTTCATTGTAGATTAGCAAAACACACCCCTACACTTCCCTTCAATGGAGCATGGATCATTCGTGGCATGAACTGGGTGCCCAACTCCAGCGATGAAGAAGATGATCAGATTACGATCGGTATGGCCGTGTCTTGAGGCGTGCATAATGTGAAGAACGAAGAGGCGATGGAGGATACTGTCGCCAATGCGTGCCAAGATTTTCTTTCGTATGGGCACATGAAATTTCGGAAGGGAAGAGACCATGTGTGGGAGATGGTGGGTGGGGTGAGGGAGAGGCGGGCTGGGTTACGTGAGAGGAGCGAGCGATCAATGCGCCGTGTTGGTTGTGGATACGAAGCACTCCCTCGAGCGTTGCCTGAGATGGAGTAACTCAGCCTGGCTCGTTTGCTGATGCTTCAACGTAGGAGATTAACTTCTCCTTGGTCTCTGTGTCGCTCGCTTGCGCGCGGATTAATCGTGGGCGGAGGGAGTATGATACTAGTCTCTATGATAGACGATTCATGTCATCTTAATAAGTGTTGGTGTCATAGGTACTACCAGATCAACTCTGTTAAAAGAGCTTTGATATAAATTGTAGAAAAATTAAATAGCCCTTCGTGAAAAGCTTTGGTGCCCTACTGACTTCTGGTCTCACTAAAATCAGACACATGGGACCATATGCCTTTTTTTTCTTCCAAGTCCAAACTCGTGTACACCAAGCGTTACTCTCTACTACTTCCAAGTCCAAACTGGAGCACCGAAAGCAACCCACTCAACCCCTCCCCGCCGTCCAATCCAAATCCGACGCCCCTGATTTCCCCGCCAGCCCTAAACCCCGCCGCGCCTATATAAAACCAAACCCCACCGCAGAAATCAGACCAGATCTCCGCCATTTCTCCTCCCCCTTCCGCATCGCACGCTCCTCCGCCTTTCCCGTGTCCCCCGGAGGAGGTTTCGAGCATGGCGGAGCAGCCGCACGCGGAAGGCGGCGCGAGCCCCAAGCACGAGACCCTGATGGAGAAGCTCGCCGACAAGCTCCACGCTGGCGGCGGCAAGGGCGACTCCTCGTCCTCGGACTCCGACAACGACGAGCGGCCGCGCCCCTCGGCGCCCGCCGCCGAGGTCAAGCCCTCCTTCTCCGTCTCCGCAGCCGCGGCGGCCGCCGAGGCCAGGGCCAAGGTGTTCCGCCTCTTCGGCCGCGAGCAGCCCATCCACAAGGCCCTCGGAGGAGGCAAACGTAAAGGCTCTGCTTCATGCTCTGAATCACGCTGTTTTTTTTTATGGTTTTGACTTGAAATCGGTAGATCGGATCTGGTTGCGGGGGATCTGGACGGGCTTGAAGCCTTGGGTTGCAGGCTAGATCTGATAGGTTTATGCTTTCTCGAATGGAAGTAGGGTTTATGCAAAATGGAAGGGGCGGTTTGTTTAGATCGGTGGGCGTAGAGTATCAGATTGGTGGTCTTATCTATCGTTAACAAATGGAGTCGACCAGTATGTGCTGATGAGGCGGCTCTCGCTTCGAATTTGGTCAATGCAGCTTGATTGCATAGTGGTACACGATCTGATCTGAACGATTTCACACTTTACACTCCCTCCCATTGTGAAAGCTTGTCACTGTTGAGCTTGTTTGAAACTAGGCTTCCAATATTTTTTGGATTGTCTGGTCAGGTAACATGAATATTCATGGCGTTAGTTCTTGTAACAATAGAATTCTATTGCCTATTGCATTTGCAACTGCTTACATGGTCTATGAATAATATTGTTAACTGCTTGATTCATATGGTCTTTAGTGTGATGGGATGATGAGGATCCCTTGCTTATGAATGCTTTGTCGTTTGGGCCAGTGCATTTTGGAGGTGTTATATGTTCTTGTATGAGGGTCAATACTGTTGGGGTCTTTTGGTTGCTTTGCATTAAGATGCTGACAAATTGAAGTTTCTTATGAAAAGAATCGGTCAACTGCTTTATTTCACATTGTGTTTGTCTAAAACATAAGGCCTTGCCTAGAGAGCTTGCGATACTATCTTATTGCACTGTGTCTTTGCACCTGATTGCATATTTACTTAAATGACAACCAGAGCACTCTTTGCTTGCAAACATTTTTCTTTGTCAAGTTAATTGTCTGTTGATTGAGGTGTAATGGGAATTGTTTGACCTGATTTCCTGATTATCTACTATTATACCTGCCACATTCATATTCATTGCTGTTCTTTATTTTGCAGCTGCTGATGTATTCCTGTGGAGGAACAGGAACATCTCTGCTGGAGTACTTGGTGGTGTCACTGCAATCTGGATCCTCTTTGAATGCCTTGGCTACCATCTTCTGACCTTTGTTTGCCATGGTCTCATATTCTCTCTGGGTGTTCTGTTTCTCTGGTCTAATGCGTCTTCGTTCATCAACAAGTAAGATTTCAGCTTATTGTGATATACTGCAGACTTAAAAGGATACAAAGTTTGTTCATTGCAAGTTACATGGATATAGAATTACTTAATGATGTGAAATCCTGCCCTTTATTTCAGGTCTCCCCCACGGATCCCAGAGGTGATCATTCCTGAAGATCTGGTTGTCAACATTGCACTATCTACTCGTTATGAGATCAACAGGGCCTTTGTCAATCTTCGCCAGATTGCTCTTGGCCGGGACATAAAGAAGTTCCTTATGGTATGTCTACTATGTGATTGCCTGTGCTGATCAATGGTAGCTACAGAAAAAAAATGTATTCGTCTCATTTATCTTTCTGGCAATTTGTAGGTGATTGCTGGGCTTTGGTTGCTTTCTGTTCTTGGGAGCTGCTGCAATTTCTTGACCTTGGTTTACATAGGTAAGGGATCCAAGCAACTCAAAGATACCTTGTTTCATCTTAACACCTCTTCTAACTATCAACTTGCCTGACATGGGATCCTCTTATATTATGCAAAACAGTGTTTGTGGTGCTGCACACGGTCCCTGTCCTCTACGAGAAGTACGAGGACCAGATCGACTCGTATGGTGAGAAGGGGTGGGTCGAAATCAAGAAGCAGTATGCCGTGTTTGATGAGAAGGTTCTGAGCAAAGTACCAAGGGGGCCCGCGAAAGACAAGAAGCACTAGAAACACAAGTGATCCGTGTTACTCTCGGTAGGGAATGCTAGCAAGTGGTTCGAGTTTGTCGGGAGGCATCACGACTCCCTTTTTGTGGTGCAGCACCAATATGCCACCAATTGCCTTGTGTTATTATGGCTGCCTTGTTTGGTCTTGAACTCTTGATGGGAGTAGCCGAATAGCTTTGCCCTACAACAGTGACGCAGATGCAGCATACGATTTTCTTGTACTGCTGTTTGATTTTGATCTGTGTTGTAAGATGTTGTGCGTGTACTGTACCCGTGATGGTGTTTTTGCTACTTATATGGATGTTTAGGATGGTTTTGGTGAAAAAGGCCTGTAGCATGTTCTTGTTGTACTGTTAGTGCTCAGTTTTAGGATATGATGCGCATTGCTTTTGTTGTGGTTCTTCGGCTTGCTGGGATATTTTGGGATTTGTTAGACTTGCTATCAATCAGGGTTATCGAGGTTCTTTTTTGGTTCTACAGGGCTATGAATCAAGTGGCGGCACAGGGGTGAGGTGGCGCAGGCGAGGCACAGGGGTGAGGTGGCGCAGGTGAGGCTTCTCCGCCTCGGCGCTCCGCTCGGCGGAGCTGGACGACACCGCCGCCATGGAGGACCCGCTCATCGAGCAGGTGGTAGGGGACGGCACGGCGGATGACGAGCTGGACCTGGAGGTGAACGCGGAGGCGCACTTCGCTAGCTTCGTCCAAGAGCTCCTCCATCACCAAAATTGGAAACTTGTCATGGATGGTCTTGAGGTTGAGGGCGCGGTAGTCAACATAGAAGCGTCACGTGCCGTCCCCCTTGCGCACCAAAAGGACCGGTGAGGAGAATGCTGACGTGCTGGGGCGGATGATCCCTTGCTCGAGCATGGCCTGGCATTGGGCCTCAATCTTATCCTTCAGAAGTTGCGGATAGCGATAGGGGCGCACCGCCACTGGAGAAGTACCTGGAAGAAGATGAATGCGGTGGTCGAAGGCGCGCGGCCGCGGCAGCCCTAACGGCGTGAAGAATAAATCAACAAACTCCTCCAACAGTAGCCCAAGCAGATCCGATGACTGAGTGACAGCTAGCCGTGGGGAAGGCCGGCCATTGACCCCGAACCACTTCACGCGATAGTCCTGGTGCTAGAAAGCATTGGACAGCTATGTGAAATCCCAGAGGATGGACCCCAAGGTGTGAAGCCAGTCGCACCCCAGGATGAGCTCGTAGCCGCTGAGCGAGATGACGAACAGGTTGACGTAGAACTCCTCCCGACCGATGTGGACGACGAACGCGGTCGCTGTTGGCGACGCCGACGGTGAGGCCCATTTGCGCCTCTGGAGTGAGCCCAAGCCGGGCGACAGTGTCCGTAGCGATGAACGAGTGGGTGGACCCCGAATCCACCAAGGCTGTGAGACCCACGGCCTGGACAATGGTGGCAAGCTGCAAGGTGGAGCTCGTTTGGATGCCTGTGATGGTGTTGAGGGAGATGGATGGCTCGTCTTCCACTGAGCCATTCGAAGCATCGTCGTCGCTATCCAGCTCCATCCAGTAGATGCCCTTCATCGAGCACTGCTTGGCGTGTTCCCTTGAAGACTTCTTTAGATAGTTGAAACACAACCCCTCGAGGCACCGTTGTGCCATCTCCTCCGGAGAGAGGCACGTGAAATGGTCGCCTAGTGGCACCGCCGGCTTGACAGTGGCGCCTGGTGTTGAAGACGCCATAGAAGAGGTTGGCGGTGCAACAGGAGGCTTGGCTGGGACTGAGGAGAATGAACCAGTGCGAGAGGAGGGGCGCAACGCACGCACCAGGGAGCGAGCGCCCTTGTCAACCACCTGGGTGCAGCGCTCAAAGGCACACGCTAGCGCCATGGCGTCCTCCAACATCTCGGTCTTGTTCATTTCCACATCGATGCTCATGGGTTGTAGGAGGCCAGCGGAGAAGATGGCGATCTGCTGCTGTTCGGTGATGCCCTCGCAGCGCGCCAGGAGTTTAAGGAACTGCTCCTGGTAGTCGTCGACGGAGCCGATGCAACGAAGATGGGCCAGCTCGCCGAGGGGGTTGCTACGTACCAGCAATCCAAACCTCTTGTTGACGTCCTCAATGAAAGCCAACCAAGTAGGGACACCGCGATTCTTTTCCAAGTAGTAGTACCACTGTCTCGCGGCGCCCTCCAAATAGAACGTCGTCGTCCAGGCCTTCTGATCTTCTGGCATGCCCGGGGAGCGAAAGAATTGCTCGCACTTGTGCAGCCAGCCCATGGGGTCGATAGAGCCGTTGTACTTGGGGAAGCGGAGCTTATGCACGGGCAGTGGTGGCGACCCATACTTCTCGTCACCCCCGGAGGAGGAACCAGTAGCGTCGAAGTGTCTGTTCTTCTCCAGAACCTGATTCTGGACATTGGTGATGGAGGAGGCGAGACGCCCTTGCTCCTGGTGGATAGATCCCAATTCTTCGTCAAGCTTCATGCTGATCTCGTTCATCTTGGTGATCATCTTGGCGACGGCATCATCGAAGACAGCCTGGGTGATGAAGGAATCGCCCATTGTTGCGGTGGGAGTGATGGGGTTGGCAGCGCGTAGGGGAATATGAGGCGTGGTGGATTTGCAATTGGCAGCAGGGAGAAACCAAGGAAGGTCCCAGCTGATACCAAAGATGATATGGCTAGTTTATTGGGCAAGGAGTACAATAGCACATCGACAGGTACCTATTCGCCCTCCCTGGGAGGCTCTGAGTTTAGGATCTATTTCTGCTTGATCCCAACCTATGGTGCCTAGGGCCCTTATATATTGGGCCAGCCAACAATCCTTAACTGACTAGGACTCAACTCTGTGATGGGAAGGTACCACAAGACTTTACGTGGGACTCTACTTTGGCCTTTCTCATAGCGTGAGGTACCGCAAACATCACACTTGTCTTTATTTTTATTGTTCTTGTAGTAAAGCATGCAATTGTTATAGCAGACATCAATTTTTACATATGACATACCTAGACCCTCCAATAATTTCTTTGACTGGTAAAAGTCCTTGGGAACCTTAGTCTCTGAAGGCAGTAGTTTGTTGATTAGCTCTAAGTTTGCTTCAAAGTGTGCAATTGACATATTGTACTGTGATTTCAAAGCTAGCAAACGTGCCATGGTAGAAAGAGATGAGTGTGTTGTGTTCTCATGGACCGGTTGATCAGCACTAGCAACCATCCTATAAAAGGCCCGGGCTGAGGGTGTGAGATCATCGTCACTTGTAGGTTCATGGTTAACACCTAGGTCAACTAACATATCATCCATGCCATCAGCTTCCTTAGAACTCTCATCACTTCCAACTTCAACATGACTCTTTCCATGTGATGGCCATATTTTGTAGTCATCTCTAAACCCATGTTTACACAAGTGCATCTCTACATCAAACCTTTTATGCCTAGCATAGTTTCGACACAAGGCACACAGGCACTTAATGGTGTCATTTTCAACCAGACTCAACATAGAGAATGCGCGGTCTAGAAAGTTGTTTGTGTTTTCAATCCACTCATGAGAAGGAGGCTGCCCACGAGACCAACCACTATACATCCATTCACGGTCTGCCATTATTCTTGTTCTATTTTAAAAATAAAATATTTTTCTATGACACAACAATCTGACACAAATAATAGTCATAGAAAAGAAGAAGAACAAGATGGTCACAAATAATTTGCCATTCATTTTTTCTCACGTCGCAGGGAGCAAGATGAACAAACTAATTCAAGAAAAAGAAGAAGTGTACGTACCAAGCAAGAAGTAAGCAAGGCAGCTAGGGGGTCCTGACCACGGCCCAGCTGCAAGCACCACCGCGGCGGTGGTGGCCATAGCACTAAGGCGTGAGGGAGGGGGCGGCGGTGCCAGAAGGGAGGGGAGGGGGCGGCGGCAGGAAGGAGGAGTGTGGGTGGTGGCGGGAGGAAGGGGAGGGGGCAGCGGCACTAGGAAGGAGGAGTGTGGGCAGTGTCAGGAGTGTGGGAGGGGGAGGGTGGCGGGAGCAAGGGATGGCTAGGGTGCCGGGAGATAGGTTTCGACCTTATCCAGATGGGTACGCACGTGGGACTGAATTTTTGGCACCCTTGGGTGGGAGTGCGACACGGTATGCTCGCTCGTGGGCGCATTACAGTTTTGGGCGACGGAAAATTTGCTCGTAGCAGCGTTTTGGCATTGACAATGAAGAGAGTAGAACAAGAAGCTTGGACGATCAGGATCCCTCAACCTGCTTGTACGTGCCACGAAAGTGTTTAGAGTTAAACTAGAATAAATTCCATTCATACATCTTATCATACACAGTCTATTTATGTATAGTTTAAAGAGTCTGTATCGGTAGGGATGCAGCACATGAGAAACACACACCCAAACAGACTAAACTATAAACAATATTTGCATGCTTTTGTTGGCATGTGGCCCAACAAGATTGAGTTTACGTATTAGAGAATAATTCATTATCTTCTCACGGGTGTGTTTCTTTATTTAATTGTATGATTCAAATTCAGCCCATTAGTGGCCCAAACAGGTGATATTGTGCATCCTTTATATGTGGTTGCTCCATCATGTAGTCATCTTTTGATGTCCGGGGAATAGACTATCATTAGCGGTTACGTCAGTCGTGTCGCAAATCTCACCGTCGTTCCCTTCATGAGTGTCGTGTGCCCCTCGATGAGGGCACAAACAACTTCCTAGTACTAGGCAACTGCACGTACGGTGTGGTACCTGTTGGCGCTAAAAGTCAGCCGATTGACCCTCAGCGTCGGATACACGATCCGGGAGAATCTGCTTAGCTTCTGTTCGGGTGACCGCTCTGGTGCGGTTCGCGCGGCGTGCCAGCCAATCTAACCTGTTGATTGGCAAGGAAGAAAACGCATCAAATTCCAGGGGTTCCGATCGGCTAAGGTTCCGATCTCAAGAAAGCGTATCAGCGAATCGGCCGATTTGCTATCGAAAGATAATCGGCTATAATACAGCCGACAATCAAGCAGCGATTGCGAAGAAAACTACTAGAGTAAACTAGACAAAGCTACGAAAGCAACACTTGAAATAGATCTAATCGGCTATGCAATAATGATGAATGAAAATAACAATAACAGAGCCAACAATTCAAATCTCAAGCTGGATAACTGGTGATAAAACTAGAACACTAGATAAAACCTACGTTTCTAGTAAATATCGATAACTGGTGAATAAATCTAAACGAAATGACAGTGATGCGCCCGAAGTTAAAGCTTAGATATTACTCGATAAACGGAACTTATAGAATCGGCCGGAGATTGTGTTGATGCAGCACCACCAACCCGTACGAACTCGTGAAAGAAGAAAAGTGTTGGCGAAGCCACCAGCTTGAAAGTAAAGTACGATGAAAAAGTAGATTTGTTTGTATTGATTGATGTGTCCTTTACAAATCTCTGAAGATGGCTATTTATATACAACCAATTTCCTAACCGACCAGGATCTATCTCTAATCTTAAACGAAAACGAATATTTATAAACACAACTCGTATCGGAGTTGGTTATTATACTCCCACAGGCCAATCTATCTTCTTTCTCTGACCTACTTTAGGCCCATATTGGCTCAATCGCTCCAGCCTTCCAATCGGCCGATCTCCACCAGCTCCGTCCGCCAAAACACTGTAGTACCAATCGGCCAATCCCCAACTGTAGCACCAATCGGCCGATTCCCAGTCGTGACCGTTTAAACTACCGTATCGGCCAATCTTTTCTTCCCTTGACACCGATTCCATACATGTCAAAATCTGGCGTCAACACATGCCCCCCAGTTTTGGAGTAAAACATAACTTTTACTTCAAAATTCTTTTTTAACTTCTCCTCCAAATCAAACGCGTCAAAAATCTCCTTCCATTTCGCAGTCTCCTAGCTGATGATTGCAATCTTTTCGAAATGGACGCCTGAGACAACCGCTTCCCTGAAATTTGTGTAGACGGCGTGGTAAAAATCCCGCCTTTACCCCTCTCGGACCGTCTTTAAATATTGACATGCCTTGCACTTCTTCTTCACAAACCAGTAACTTACTTCCCGACGCATCAGTTTCCATCTTCTTCCGGCGCCCTTTTGTCTTCCAACCGCACTCTCCGGCGATCCCCCTTTCATCCGCTTCATCCCCCCAATGGCGGCACCGTCAGCAACTCCACCAGCAACGGAAGCTCCGCCGGCAGCTCCATCAGCGGCGGCAGCAGCTCCATCGGCGACAGAGGTTCCACCAGCAGCCCCGTCGGCAACGATGACTTTCATTCCAGAGGTACTCATCCGGAACTTTTTCTTTTTACTTTTACCATCTACGCATCTCTTTAGATCCGTTCTGAGTTCTTTCCTTCTTTCCTTTTTTAGGCAGTCAGACACCAAATAACCATCCATCTTTCCGAAACTCCTGGTCTCATCTGCTTAGGCCCTATGGGGAACCCGGACCCAACTGATCTGATAAATTTAGAGACCCACAAAATTCCGTTTAAACAATCACCTATGGACTTGGACCAGTGGTCGGGCACCTTTAGATCTTGGCCAAATGAAACCCCCGGTTGGAAAGAGTGCTACCAAAGAATAGCCAACTCCAAGAGAGTTCAATGGGATGAGCGAAAAATCGGCCAGTGCATCAATCTTTCTCTGTCCCAGATGGAGAGAAACAAACCCTTGGTGATAGCAGCCTCCTACTTTTGGTCTGACGCTCTCAACGCATTTTCTTTTCAGTCATGGGCCCATGACTCCCACTCCAGCCGATGTCGTGATGTTGACCGGCCTTGACATCTCTTCACCCAATACTCCATTCCATTATCTGGTCAAGCCGACCCATCGGCTAGAAACAAAAGGAATTGGCGGGTGGAAGGGGTACATCAAAAACAACATGAAGACCGGTACAGGTTCAGAGAGAGAATACGCGGCCTTTTTGATGATGTGGCTGGAGAAATATCTTTTTTGCGGCAGGGCAGTCGGCCCTTCTTCCAATACACAAGCTCTGGCCGAAGCACTATCAAGAGGAGCCGCCGTCCCCCTCGGGAAACATCTACTAGGGTCGGCCTATCACATGTTGCACCAAATCGGCGTCAAACTATCCAAGGGAGAGCCAATTGGAAATCCAGGTGGTCCCTGGTGGTTCATCAATCTCTGGCTCAATTTGTATATGAGCAAGATCTCACAGCAGCGGGTAGAGCACATGACATTCCCCAATATGGAGTCAGAAGAAAACCCCACCGTACGGCGCCGATGCACCTCTTTTGGCAAAGCAGCGTCAGTCTTTCTTTGTTGCTAGCTCACCGCCACCAAAGTAGCCGAATACTTCAGTTGTTTTTACAATGGTTTTAGTGAAGAAACTACCAGCTGGTACCCGTATTA
Source organism: Setaria italica (assembly GCF_000263155.2). NCBI lineage: Eukaryota > Viridiplantae > Streptophyta > Magnoliopsida > Poales > Poaceae > Setaria > Setaria italica. The sequence goes on along the minus strand of NC_028454.1, from coordinate 1,728,468 downwards.
GAGGACAACCACTTTTTGATCTTCCGTTTTGTTATGACTCAACGTCCAACACATTTGACAACGATCTCACTGATGCCTTGATCAAGCCAGGGATTTTACCAGCAAACTTCTTCTCCGGGAAAGATTCACCAACTTATGAATTTTACAATCCTTCAGTTGTGGCACGACAATTCGGCCTAGGTCAGCTGCCGATCCAAGCCTTCTTTGCTGGTCGTGTGAAATTCCGAGATGAGCTCAGCAAGGGTCTTGATTACAGTCGGTTGTGCGACCGAATACCCGACTCCAGCACCATTGATATGACCAATTGGATAGTGGCACCTTTCACTGTTCAACAGTTCAAACTATGGTGGACAGAATGGAAACAACATCTCTTTTGTGCATCTCCTGCGATATACTGCAACATTCTGGAGCCTGACAACATTGACCCGAACGCAGCGGTATTGCTCTTCCCTCAGCCGATTTCAATGCCGTTTCCTTTTTATGCTACAAATTTGCCACTAACTCTTATTTCCTTTCACAGTCCGAGAGTCGACTTCCTCCAAAGCGCAACCGGAGTGGTAGGCCGATAGAGAATCACTACCCATATACGGCATTCCCACTCATTGGCCATCATGCCCCAACCATTGATGACATCACTACCGGTCGATCGAAACAGACCCGAAGAAAACCTTAAAGAAGACGAGTCACTGAGTGCGCGCCCGCATGGAGTCGGCCGATCAGTTTGCGACGGCATCAACTGAATCTTTAGCTGCGCCGATTCTCCCGGTCATTGAAGAAGTTGACCTGCAAGCTGCTACAGAAGCTGGAGCGGCCGCTGCATCATTGCTAGTGGAAGCTGTTCAGGTAACCTCGTATTCATATCTTTCCGAGTATTCTTCCAATATTAACTTCCCCTTTCTATTAGGCTGCACAAATCGCCCCAGGGCAACCTCCGCAGCGATCGGCCACACCCCAAGCAGAAATCTGAGCGCCAGTAACTCCTTCCACCGAGGTAGAGAATCCCTTAACTCAATTTTTCGATATTTAACCAAACTTAACCGATTCTGATGTAGGCTACCCTTGGCACGTCAATTGTACCTTTTCAACAACCATCGTCCGGGTGACCCTCAGAGGTGTAGCAACCATCATCTATCATCAGACTTAATCATTTGCATTATACTCACAAAAATTTACTCCTCATACCTTTCCAGGAGGCCGGTCCAAGCAGGGCACCAAATAATCGTTGAATCTTCTTCCTTCGATGAACCGGTTTACCAGCTCCCGAACCAAGGGCAGCACCCCCGCCATCGCAAGCAGAAGAAATCTGCTTCAAAGAGGTAAGAGACTTATCACCCAAATTGGCCGATTTCCATTACTGTCGGCTAATCCGTTTTTCCTATTTTTATATTATTTTGCAGGAACAGGATACCCCTAATAATAGTCTCTTCTCTTTCGCGGTCGCACTTTCTAATGACGAGGAGGTTGCTTCACATCAAGTCACTTTGAGCTCAATCCCCGATGACGTCCGTGCCAAACTCGAGAGCATACGGACCCTTCTCCAAGATGATATCGGCCGATTAGTGGAGGACGCCTCGCTGATTCAGCAACTCTTCAGCGATATCAGAGGCCGAGTCCCAGAAGAGGTGGAAGAAGGTCTGGCGCCTGCCGCATACATTGAATCAATGCGGATCCTAGTGCTCAGAGCTTTGCGCCACATGGCCGATCACGCCAAGCTAGCCAAAGCTCGCGAGGAGGAAGATTCCTACAAACATCGAGCCTAAGAGGTACATCATCGAATCAATTTCCTCGAAAGCTCCCGCCCGGATATTGTTGGTGCTATAGACCGCCTTAAACGCCGAAGGGCAGAGCTTGCCAAGGAGATGGAGCAGGTGACCGAGGACATAGCCATTGAAGAGAAAAGACTCCAAGACCTCCCTTCTGTCATCACCGAGTTGAAGCAAGAGAGATAGAGTTTGGCCCACGAAGCAATCAAGCTCCATCGCCACATGCCAGAAGTCCCAGGATCGACCGACGACAACTAGCGAACTTTAGACTCGGCCAATCAGGTTAGGCAGCGAGCGATTGCGGCTATTAATACCCTCCTTGGATGAACTGTGAAAGTACTATTTGCTTTGTAAAAACATTAATATCTTTTGACTGTTGACGTGTGGATCCAATCTAACCCGTCCTTCGTGGCGGCCTTTCATTTATTACCCCCTTTTACTCCGATGGGACGCGTCTTACCAAACTCTTGCTCCTTTTCCTTCTATAAGTACAAAGCCCCGTATTGTTTTCAAAGGCATTCGCACCGTTCATCCTCTTCTCCTCTAGTAGTTCGTACCGTCAAACTATTCACCAAGATGTCTTCTTCGTCTTCTTCCTTTTCCTCTTTTTTGATCAACCAGGTACGAAATCCTCCTTCGTCTTCTGTTCCCCTGTCTAATATTTTGATCAGTCTGACGTCGAGCAGTTATTTGTTGATTTTCAGCTGAGACGCCTTAGTCCTGAACTGGAACAGGAGATCGAGATCATGCACTCCGATGAACCGTTGTCGCAGGCGGACAAAGACTTGATCAGAGCTCATCACGAAGAACTCAGGGATCATGTTCCCGCTGAAGTCCAGAAGATCTGGGATCACATTAATGCCAACTGCTCCAGGTGGCCGCCAATCGAAAGGAGTCATCCACTCCCTCGCTCAGTTGCCCTCGAAGACGCTGCAGCGGGAATGTCTCAACCACCACTTGACCGAAGCCACCCTCTTCCTCGTCAAGTTGAGGCTGAAGCCACAATGAAGGACTTGGAGGAAAAGAGCATCCGCTTCTTGATAGAATTAGGTCGGGTAGAGAGGAAGATTAAGAAAAAGCGTGGTCAATAGATGTGTTGGTACTTTTTGTTCGAAGGGCGACTTGTACCGTGTCGGCCATGTACCCCGTCGTTTGTACCGAAGAATAAATCAGCCAGATCAGACGAATGTCTTGTTCTTAAGGCGATGTTATCTTTGCATCGGCTATAAGATCTAATAGGAGTTGGCCGCGCCGTCTTGATACATTCATCATTAGTTATGCATCGACCCATATACTAGGATAGTACCTCTTCAGAAATCTCCCGTTCAAGGCCCTTGTGAACTCCTCTCCTTCGATCGTTTCTAGTATATATGCGTTTCCCGAAGCGCATCGGCCGACTTTATACGGCCCCTCCCAAGTGGGCGACCATTTATCGAACTTGGGGTCCTTAGATCCTATCAGCAGCACCAACTTCCATACCAAATCTCCTTGGGAGAATTGTTTGACCTTGACCTTCTTGTCGTACCACCTGGCCACCCTCTTCTTATTCTCCTCAATGCTGATTAGGGCCCTCAGTCGTTGACCTGCCAAATCATCGAGCTCTCATTTCATGAGGAGGGAATAGTCATCGGTCGTCAACTGATCTTGAAGCGATGTGCGTCTTGACCCTGTCCTTAACTCCCAAGGCAACACTGCCTCGTGACCATATACCAATTGATAAGGAGATATGTTAGTGGCCCCGTGGCAGGCCATCCTGTAAGCCCACAAAGCCTCGGTCAAACATAAGTGCCACTTTTTAGGATGTTCTTCTATCTTCCTCTTAATCAACTTGATTATCCCCTTATTGGATGATTCGGCTTGGCCGTTAGCTTGAGCATAGTACGGAGAAGAATTCAACAACTTGATTCCCGTATCGACAGTGAACTCCTCGAACTCTCTTGAAGTGAACATCGTCCCTTGATCAGTTGTGATGGTTTGAGGGATACCAAAACGATAAACGATGTGGTCCCTTACGAAATCGACCATAGGGGCCCATGTCATGTTCTTCAATGGGATCGCCTCCACCCACTTGGTGAAGTAATCGGTGGCCACTAATATGAACTTGTGTCCCCTGCTTGACGGAGGATAAATCTGTCCAATGAGGTCTATTTGTGACAGACCGAGTAATTAAGAACCTAAATCAAATAATCAATAGGATGATTAAGAAGCAAATCAAAGCTAACTCCAATTTGCTGAGAGTTAAGGTCCAAAAATACCTCAGTTTTCGAACCAAGTGTTAAAAACTCCCTCCTGTTGAGAATAACTTGTGAAGCAAATAAAAATATTTTTTAAAGAAGAACTTGAATTTTGGCCAATATAAAAGTGGTATAACTTTTCAAGTTGAACACCTTCCACTCACAGTGCTTCTTCTAATTTTGACCAGAGGATGCTCCAAAATCGAGTAGACGATCGGTCAAATTTCAAATCCAATTCCAAAATAGCTTCAACTGACGTTCCACAAAAGGTCCTACCATCCTATCTCCAAATTCGACGAGCTTCTCCTTGTTGATCTTTGTAAAAGTCATTGCACATACCTTGTTCCCGAACCTTCACTTTTGGAAATCAAACCGCGTAGTTCGAACTTGTTGTGAAAACACATGTTATACACGACACCTTCATCATGAAACGCATCACGAGCATCATCATGCATAATTAAGCATCATGAACATCTTTTTGTGCATAGTTGACCAGCATGAGCATCATTTGTGCATAAATGAGTGTTTTGGCCATGCATTTGTTTTGGCCATGCATTGTTAAGTGCTCCGAATTTTGTTATTTATCGGTGGAAAATCAAATTTTCAAAGGAACCCCAATTAATTCCATACAACTATGCTCATTTAAATTTTATTAAAATATTAGACACCATTTAGTGATTTTACAATATTTTTATCAAATTTTCCAAAGATGTTTTCTTGGGTTAAAAATTCATTTAAAGTTGAATTTTAGCTGTTTTGTTTTGACGATTGTGTGCAAACCATAAAAGCTTTTGAGTTGATTCTTGTTTCATTGGATTCTTGGTGTTTTTATCTTTCCAAAGAGTATTTTTGGAGGATTTTTGGACACTGGTAGCTAGGTTGTTTAAGGGGTCAAATTGGCATGTTTTATTTCTCCGCGGGCCCACGCGTCAGTCATCTTCAACCTCTGTCCAGCCACCTGCACGCCTCCCCTTGGCTGGCACAGACGCCGAGGATGGCCATTGGGCACCTCCAGCCGCGCCAGCAGGCCCCTCTCCACCCATAGGTCCCCCAAGCATCTCCCATGTGCTCTCCCTTCCTCCCCACGCCACTCCTCGCGCCCATTGGGCGAGCTTCCATGCACCCGCCATGGCCGCCACATGGCCGGCGGCCACCAGCAGCCCCTCCCCTCCAATCCTCACGCCCGGTGCTGTGTCACCTCGCCCGTGCTTATCCTCTCCGCTCCCCTCCTATATAAAGCCCCCAACCCTCCCCTTCCTCCATTGCCAGTACAAGCTCCAAGTTTTCCCCAAACTTCGCTGCCCAAATTCGTCGCCGTGGTGCACTCCCGGCCCAATTCCTTGCAGCCACGGCACCTACTCGTCGTCCCGCATCCATTTTGCTACTTCTCGGCCGTCCTCCCTCGCCGGACGACCCTCCCCACGGGGAGTTCCCCCACCCCCATCCGCTACCTCCTGGAAGTTCCTGTTGTGCCACTCCTCCTTGTCACCAGGCCCTTCTGGTGAGCCTCCTGGCCCCCGTGCGCCGCCCCTCTCCCTCCCCAAGCCGCCCCTTCCCTTTCCCCCACCTTCGGCCCCAAGTCCATGGCTGGCCGTGCCTGTTCCCGTGCGTGCGTGCCTGTGTTATGTACTATTGGTGCGTGGGGGCCTTGGAGAAGAAGAAGGAAGTGTAGGGGGTTATGGGGAAGTTTCAGGGATGTTGGCGCAATTAACCCGTAGACTTGGGGGCTAGATTGAAAGTTTGTCTTGGTTTTCTTTATTTCCTAGATCTAAAAAGGCTGCAACTTTGAAAATTCATAGTAAATTGTAGAAAACTTATAAAATAGCAAATGAGAACTTTTTGGAATCCTTGTGAGAACAATTACACATTAGATTCATAATATGATATGTTTTAGTACAAAGTTTCTGCTGTTTTTATTTATTCTTTCAAAGTGCTTTTAGAAATCCTTTTAAGTTGTTAGATGCACATCTTGAGTTATACAAGTCCAAAACTTGTGATTCCAGTTGTGTTGGTCTTGTGATGACACCCTACAGCTAATAAAAATATTAAACATGTTAGTTGTGTACTATTTTTAACATGTTTTGATTTAATCTTGATAAATAGGCAAATTCTAGCTTGCCGTGCTTATCGTTTTCATATCTAAAGTTGTGGTGCTCCAATCGTTGTGAAATTTTTATGGTAGGCTATATGTGGTGCTCTTGAGCTGTGGTAAACATTTCATACTGATTGGTGCATATATGACTGAGTTATTGAGTTAACTTGTTTATTGCTTCATAAATAGTTTTAAATAAGTTATAACTTTTATGTAGGTGTAAAAATGGGAAATGTGGTTCCACTACCTTTTTATGATGTTGTTCTACCATAATAACATATAAAAGGGATATATGTTTATAGAAAATAATGATCTTTAGATTTATCTTGCTTTTACATGTTTCTTGCTACAGAAACTTGTCTTTTTCATAGAAATTAAATTATAAAACCTGAGCATGTGTGATTTATACAGTAGCCATGTTTTTATAACATCTATCATCCATAAAAATCTTAGCTCCCAATGAGATGTTTGCCACATCACTTATAATTAATATATATGCTTACTATATAATTGGATGATGAAAGTTTGCTAGTAGATGCATATACTTAGGTCATGTGAAGCTTTTAGTCATTGTTTTTGAGGGGTACATATGATTCTAAGTTATGATAAGTAGTGGTTAAGCTTTGAATATGACTCATATGTATGCTCTCATGTTAATATAACAACTACTTATATAAGTTCTTCACCTTTGCTTTGATTCTTGCTTAAGGTATTTAGGGTGTTCCATGTTACCTAAAGCTAACACTATTTAAATATGTCCATAGTATTTATGAGCTATGTATTTAACTTATGCATATGTTACCTTGTTAAAGAAAGAAATGAAGAACCTTATTGCATATGTGCTGAAATGGCTGCTAGAGTAGTTTCTGTTGTGGAAATATTTTCATGATGCAAATGATGTTTTCTGTAAATATGGTGAATATAAAAGTTGTGGGTAACTTCATAATCTACCTTGTGTCAAATTTTCATTACCATAATCCTGATGGTTTAGGAGCTATAGATTTTATAAGTTCATTGTCAGGTTTTGCATGCTCTATGTATAGGTCTGAATGATTGCGTTGTTTGACTTAGCTAAGCTTTGAATCATATCTTGAAGATCATATAAGAAGTTTAGGGTTTTTCATGAGCCTTCCAAATTGTTAAAGATCACCCCTTTTGGTGGTTTAAATCTCCAGTTATGAGCTTGTGAAGTGGAATGGCAGAATCTGTCCTAATTTGGACAAAGATGTATTCTTTGTGAGGTTTGATCTAGTTAACTTGGGTTTTAGCTTGTGGTGTTTAAAATAAAGTTGTGCATGGTTTGGTAATATTTCTAAAAAGTCTAGAACCACCTTGTTGTGAAAGCTATAACCCCAGATATGGCTGTCTAAAGTTTAATGTCAGAATCTGTCCACGTTTGGACAGATTTGCTTCTTTGTGTAGTATAGTCTTGTTAACTGTTGAATCATCTTTATTTGACAATAATAAAGTTATATATAACTTAATAAGGTTTCTACCAAGTTAAGGATCATGAGTGTTGGAGGTCTAGAACTCCATTTATGCATCTCTGAAGTTCATGTCGGTTTTCTGTCCTTGTTTGTACAGATATGCTCTTTGGTGTGTTTTCACCTTGTTAGTTGTTGAATCAGCTTTTGGTGTGAATAATAAAGTTTTAGATAATTTCATTAAATTTACATAAAGTACAGGATTACCCTTTTTGGATACTTATATCTCTAGTTATAGCTAAAACAAGTGACTACGGTGCTGCTGTCCAGATTCGGTGTATGTGCTTAATGTTATTAGCTTCAACTTGATGCTGCCTTGTGTGCTGGCTAGTTAGATCATATCATTATTAGAGTTAACTTGATCTACCTGAGAATCTTATAAACATGTTATATAATGTTGGTCAAGCACTTAACTAATAAATGGTCATGTATGCATGTTGCTACAAAATAACCTTGCTGCATAGCTTGCGAGAACCTTAGTGAGATTGGTGTGTGACTTGCTTGTGTATGAGTGGTTTAAAAACAAATGTAATATACTTTGATCACCTTCAACTTGCTGGTTGTGTGATGCTCTTATGTATGCCATGTTGATAAGCACCATCACCCTAGTTCTTGTATGACGCTATGCTTAATTAGCTCTTGATTGTTAAATGCTTGCAATAGCTTGACTTGAGTTAACTAGTGTGCCATGCTTGTTATGCTTGCTATCTCTATGGAGACTTGAGTGATAGTTAGTTAAATAACTTGCTCTCTAAGTGCTTATATCTTGTGGTGTAACCTTGTGCGTGTCCCGAATGCTTTTGTGTGATGCATCTCTTTTTACTGTTCTTCGTATTCATGCTGTTGCATCTTGCATCTCATCTAGATACGCTAGATAAACCACGTGAAGGATGTGATGATGGAACCGAACCCGAAGACGGGGTATGGTGGAGCTATCTTGAAGATGTAAGGACTAAGCATGTGCCGAGATGGGAGATGCTTGCCAAGCGAGTGTCGTCTAACAAACACTAACCTATTGTGGTTTCCAGGCAAGCCCCGGAGCATAAATTCCTATCTTGAGTTCATGCAATATTATTGATTACTTGATTGCGCATTTACGTTTCTAGAAGTTCTAATGGAACCTTAGATGCATAAACTTAGTACCTTGATCTGAATACTAGTTGCTAAGGTCGAATAGTTGTAATACTTAATAGGTCTCGGTAAAAGTCGAGTGATTTCCTGTCACTCGCGAGTTATAGGAGTTGAATGTTTATTTATGTTGCAACTATAAGGATGATGGACGGGGTCGGGCTTATGTTCGATACTTGGTGGTTTGCCCCGTCTGTCTAAATGGAATTGATCTAAGGTCAAATCGTGTCGGCGTTCGTGATCAAGTGTTTGAAAGTACTAATCTCATACCTAGTATGGGATGGGGAAGCCTAGTACCTGATTGAATTGGGGCGTGGCATACCCTTCGGCTGTCCTTAGAACGTCGTTCCCATGGTGCATCATGTGGATGCAAGCGCGGTCATAGTACGACAGAGGCCGGGATTATGGAGCATTGCATGCCAAAGGCAGTTGGCCCTGACACATGCCTAAGGGATCGATGGGGACGGCTGACAAATGAAGCGACCCTTCGTGGTGCGCGGATGTCGTGAGATTAGATTCGCCATGCATGGTTAATAAATTCGAATCGATTCATCTGCCTCTCACAGTTTGGGACTACTTGATCGCTATTCTGCACTGAGTAAAGATGGAACATGATGATGATATTAATCTTGATGCTTGTTCTTTAATTGTTTGGAAACTATGCTTGCCTAGTATAAGTTGCTAATCTAGACTGATTAATAAACTTAGAACTTGAGCTAAAATATTGAAAGTAAGGACCAACTTTAGTCGCTTTTGGCAAAAACAAACCCACCGCCAAAAAGCCTTGCATGTCTAGGAGTCGGTGGAGTAGTTACCACCTGACGGGTAAGCCTTGTTGAGTATTAGTATACTCAGCCTTGCTTGTGGCTTCTTTTTCAGGTGTTGTTGCTGGTGTTGTCTTGTTTGGGACCCATCCTCGCTCGGCGAGGACAGGGGTCATTGATGTCATGATCGGTTTTGTCATGATATCGTGTATCGACGTTTAGCTTCTGCTTGATTTACTTCTTGTTGCTTACAACCTTGCAAATCCGGTCTGAATTTCGAAAACTCTGATGTAATAAAATGTTGAACTATGTTATTATGATAGGAAATTTGTAATCTCTGTGCCCACTCACCTTCGTGTGAGCAATGCTTCTCGATCCTGAGTAAGTGGTTTATCGAACGAAATCCGACGGATGACCATGTTGACTTGCTTAAAGTGCATGATCGTGTGTCAGGCGACTGAAGTGCATTTTAGTCAGGTTAATTTGGGCAGTTCCGCCACACTATTCCCCAACCCCTGAATGGCCATGGCTTGATTATCGGATTCATAGCCGATGCTGGCGCACGTTGCACGTTGCCAAACTTCTGATAGTCCTGACATCCTTTATAATATTTAAAGCAGTCTTCGAGTATCGTCGGCCAATAATACCCATTATTTCTAATAATCCACTTCATTTTATGAGCCAATTGGTGAGCTTCGCACACGGCTTCGTGGATTTCTCCCATCAGGATCTTGGCTTCTTCCGTCCCCAGGCATTTGAGCAGAACTCCATCAATTGTTCGGTAAAACAAATCATCTTCGAGTAATATGTATTTTGTAGCTTGAATATGCACTTGCCGATCCACTTTCTTGGATGGATCCTTCAAGTAATCGGCGATCTCCTTTCGCCAATCATTGGCCGCGAGTTCCAGGGTCATGGCACCTTGAATCGACCGATACCCAGACGCGTGTTGGGCAAGTCTATTGGCCTCTTCATTATAAATTCTGGGAATATGCTCAATAACAGTGGACTTGAATTCCTTTAAAAGTTGGAGGCAATCTTCGTAGTAAATCCTCAGGACATCATCTTTACATTCAGATCTTCCCGTTAACTGGTCAACGATAAGCATGGAATCCCCAAAAATCTCCACAGCGTTCGCTTTGATCTCTCTCAATAATTGAATGCCTTTTAGGACGGCTCGATATTCTGCTTGATTATTTGTTGCGGATGCTTCTATCGGCAGAGAGAAATCATAACTTGCCCCCCGAGGCGATATGAGGACGATGCCGATTCGTGACCCTGCCCCACATGAAGAACCATCGAAGTATAGAGTCCATGGAACCGGCTCAATGACAGCGACTTCTGGTCCGCAATGTTGGGCTACGAAGTCGGCCATGACTTGACCCTTGACAACTTTGGCCGATTCGTACCTCAGGTCAAACTCTGACAGAGGTAGGATCCACTTCCCAATCCGTCCTTTCAAAATTGGCAGCGATAGCATGTATTTGACTACGTCATCCTTGCATACGACTAAGCACTCCGCCGATAACAGATAGTGCCTGAGCTTGGTGCACGAGAAATACAGACATAGGCACAGCCGTTCCACTGGGGAATATCTTGTCTCGGCGTCTAGGAGTCTTCTGCTGACGTAATATATCACCCGTTCTTTTCCTTCGAACTCCTGTACCAGCGCCGATCCGATAGACCGCTCATCGGCTGATAAGTATAGTTTGAACGGTTTGTCAGCTTGTGGCGGGACTAATACAGGTGGTGAGACCAAATATTGCTTGATGTCTTCTAATGCTCTTCATTGTTCTTCTCCCCACACGAACTCCTGGTCGGGCTTCAACTTGAATAACGACGTGAAGGCTTGAATACACCCAGATAAGTTGGATATGAATCTTCTGATAAAGTTGACTTTGCTGATTAGGGACTGCAACTCAGTTTTGTTCTGTGGGGCCATGACCTTATTGATGGCCGCTATGATTTTCTAGTTAACTTCTATCCTGCGCTCATGAACCATGAATCTTAGAAATTGCCCGGCCGATACACCGAATGCACACTTGTTTGGGTTCATTTTCAACCCATGCTTCCTTGTGCACTCCAATACTTCTCGCAGATCGGTCAGATGTTCTTGATGCCCTTTAGATTTGACCACGACATCGTCGATGTAGATTTCCACCAGGACGCCAATGAGTTTGTGGAAGATGTAATTCATAGCCTGTTGGTATGTAGCACCGGCGTTCTTCAATCTGAAGGTCATTACTACCCACTCGAATAAACCGAGGTGGCTCGGACACCTGAAAGCTGTTTTCGAAATATCTTCTTTGGCCATTAATATTTGATTGTACCCAGCATTACCGTCCATAAAACTGATGACTTTATGTCCTGCGGCGGCATCTATTAACACATCGGCTATCGGCATTGGATACCCATCCATCGGCGTAGCCTGATTAAGGTTCTTGAAGTCAATGCATACGCGCAACTTTCCGTTTTTCTTGTATACGGGTACAATATTAGAGATCCACTCGGCGTAACGGCACTGCCGAATAAATTTCGCTTCAATTAGTCTTGTAATCTCGGCCTTAATATTTGGTAGAATTTTAGGATTGCATCGTCGTGTGGGCTGCTGATACGGCCGATATCCTGGTTTTATAGACAACCGGTGTTCAACAATGGACCGGTCTAGGCCAGACATCTCATGGTATTCCCAATTAAAACAATCTTTAAATTCCTTAATAAATTTGTCAATTTACACTTGTATTCGGGATCCAGGTTAGCACTAATATACGTCAGCCTTGGTCTGGTGCCATCACCTAAATCTAGCATCTCCAATGAATCGTCGACATGAACCTATGCCCCAGCTTCCCATCTTCTTGGGCAAATTGATCCATTTAATCTGACTCTTCAGAGCCGACTTCTCAGATCGGCTATAGGCCAAAATCGGACACTCTCAGGAAATTGGTGTCCCAAGTCCTGCCGGATATGCATTTGATGTGCTCGCAGCTCCACTGCTGCGTATCGGCCGCAGCAATACATTAGGCAGAATCAGCGGTGACTATCTCGATGTTGTCGCCGACCCATTGTACGAGGCATTGATGCATTGTAGACGGGACGCAACAATTTGCGTGTATCCAATCGCGGCCGAGCAACATATTGTAGGACCCTTTGCCATTAATAATAAAGAAAGTAGTGGGAAGGGTCTTACTCACGATGGTGAGGTTGACGCAGAGTGCTCCGCGGGCAGGAGACACGTTGCCTTCGAAGTCCTTGAGCATCATGTCTGTCTTGGTCAGATCTTCGTCTCTCTTGCCCAATTTTCGGAAAATATCATACAACATGATGTTGACTGCAGCGCCTCCATCTGTTGGAGGTATGCCCTAGAGGCAATCATAGAGATGATGATATTCCATTTGTATCCATGATTTATATTGTGTTCCTCGAATATCCATTAAAGGCGACTTGAATTGATTTGCAATTATGTGAATTGTATGTGAAACTCTTTACTTGTATGGTTATTCTAAAGTTATCCCTAGTCGGAGTTCATGTGAGGACACACATGAATATTAGACTAGCACATGTATTAGTTGATGACTATGTTTCACGAGTCATGGACATGGAGATGTTGAACTAATAATGTGGGCACATGTGGAGACATGTGCTAGGACTGACCCAACACGAGAAGTAGTTGTTTCTTTACACAACATATACGCTTTGTCCTTAGACCTGAGATTGTCGCATGTACTAAAGATGTGGATCGACTTACTTAGGGACTATCAAACACTACGCCGTAACAGGGTAGTTATAAAGGTAGCTTTCAGGTTTGTCAAGAAGCATGCTATGAGACATGGTCAATCAAGATGGGATTTGCCCCTCTCTGATTGAGAGTGATATCTCTGGGCCCCTCGAGTGATCGGATCCGAAAATGCATGGCCATGCTACGTACGGTTAAGAGCTAACCTACAAAGGGATTCCGAATCACAGGATCGAGAAAGAGCGGTCGGCTTGGAGCTAGATCAAATATCATGAGGTAAAGGGAATAGCATGTACATAATGTTGTGATGGTTCATCTAATATGAGCTTCATGTGCGTATAGGAGTTGGCACGTCTTGCTAGAGGCCGCTACCGACTATTGGGCCGAGTAGGAGTACTCGGACCATGTCTATACGTATTCGAACCCATAGGGTCACACACTTAAGGGGTTGGAAGCCCAATTCAGATGTGATCCAAGTTGGATTAGGTTTAGAAGTACTAATGGGCCTCGGACACAGAGGCTCGTTAGGAACCTCTATAAATAGAGGGGTGGGGGTGCCCTCGGGTTTACACCTTTTTGGTGAAACACATCTGCTGTGCCTCCCACGCCCTCGCCTATTGCAACTCGCGGACCTAGCAGTCCGGCTTGCGATGCTTCCTCCCTGCACGTGTGGATACCTTGGAGGTGTTGCACCTGCAGCACTTGGACGAGCCACCGACGAGCAACGACGAGCCGACGACGAGCTGCGGCATGAGGGCGATCTTGCTGCAGGTGGATGAGCTGCTGAGGAGTTGTTGGACGTCGACGTGATCGACTACGTACGACTACGCTGATCGACTTCGCTGCATCGACACGAATCTACATCTTTCGCATCAGTACGTCGAGTGGTAATCCCATGATCCTTATACGGCAGTTTTCCTGGTTTACGTGGTAGAAAATTTTGATTTACGCTAGTGTAGCCTACCTCGTATCCCAACAGCTACTAGTAGCCTAGTGACAGGTCACCCATTGATGTGTCCCTTGAGGAACAGAGCCTTGAGATGTTGTCGTTTGTCATCTTCTAGTTTCTCAAAAGTGGTTGTCATTGGCTCCAAAGCCAATTGCGCCATCTGCTGCTCCATCTTCATCGTGTCATCCCGATCAGCGGGAGCCATGAACTCCATCGGCAAGATGAACACCATGCTGATGTCAGCTGCCGATTCCTGATTGTCGCCTTCTCCATTGTTGTTTCTTTTAGGGCGCCAAACTCGAGACCTGTCATCCTTCTTGTCCACCATCTGCCTCTGCTCTTCTTCCTGTTGTTCCCATTGGTGCAGTTGTTGGATCCTTCATTTTTGGGATTTGGTCAATCCATCAGGGCACCACCTGGGGTTCACCGATTTGGCCGGCGGTCTGGGGCGCTCCCAATCTGGTTCTCGTCCTAGGGGATTTTCATCTGACACCTTAGCGTCGACCATCTCCTCTAGCCGATCGTGTGTGCTGACTCTACCCTTTGGCTGCTTGTGCTGGTGAATCTTGCCCCCCGGCCGATCATACTGTTCAAATATGCCCCTTGGCCGATCATACTGGTCAACTCTGCCCCCCAGTCGATCACGCACTGAAAGGTGCTGATCCTCCTGTTCGCGCCAGTCTCTGCTGATCAGCTCTGATCCTCTGTCTCTGGAGCGGGACCTCTTGAACGGGCAACTATTGCGATACAGACCGCTGCACTCTAGGCAATTATCGGTCGATGATAACCTAAGGTTATTTTCCCAGCAGTGGATGAAGAAAGGACATCACCAATGATCTTCGTGCCATCGTATCATCTCTTCTTGGTGTCGCAAACTTTCTATCTGCCGTTGGTATTTGCTGAGTAAGAACTTGGAGGTGATGGGTCCATGTGGTCTCCCTGAACCTTCACCTTCGTCTTCGACCTGTCTCTTCCCTTTGACATCTTTAACCGTAGCCTGATTTCTGGGATCCACAGCTCCGCTTTTTTTGGCCGATTCAGATGTTAGCACTTTGGTCCAAAGCGTGTTCCTTCTCGCGTCAACCATGTTAGTGGGGAAAGGATGTTGATCAATCTTCATCGGCTTTACTGGCTTCGTCGGGATTTCGAATTTGAGTCTGCCTTGCTCAATGGCCGGTTGTATTTGCTGACGGAAGATTTTGCATTCGTTTGTATCGTGAGACGTGGCATTGTGCCACTTGCAGTATTTCATCTTCTTGAGCTGCTCGGCTAACGGGATCGTATGATACGGTGAGAGCTTGATCTGTCCCTCTTGGAGAAGTAAGTCAAAAATCTTGTCGGCCTTTGACGTGTAAAAACCGAACACCTCCGGCTCCTTTTTCCCGAAAGGACATGATATCAGCTTCTTACCCTTAACCCACTTTGCTAGGCCGATTTCTACTTCTTCGTCAGATTCAAATCCCTCCAGGTACGCCACCTTTTTCTGAAAATTTCTCCGCTGATCAAAAGGGCGTATTTCCTGACCGACCAATCGGTGAACAATCTGACTCAGGCTCTCGAACTCCTGTGAAGTGTACTTTTCTTTGATGTGTGGTAGGAGACCTTGGAAGGCGATATCGGCCAACTGCGCGTCGGTTAGGACTAGGGTGTAGCAGTTATTTCTGACCTCTCTGAACCTTTGCACATAGTTGGTCATTGGCTCATCGCTTCTCTGTCTGAGGCTGGTCAAATCTGAGAGCTTCATCTCAAGGACTCCCGCGTAGAAGTATTTGTGGAATTGCTTCTCCAAGTCAGCCCAAGTAATGATGGAATTGGGCGGCATCATAGTGAACCATTGGAAAGCCGACCTGGAGAGAGATGATGAGAAAAGACGTACCCGCAGGGCATCTTGTGTAGCGGCCTCTCCGCATTGGATGATGAATCTATTCACGTGCTCCACAGTTGAGGTGTCATCCAACCCTGAAAACTTGGTGAAGTCGGGAACTTTGTAATGACGGGGAAACAGCAGTAGATCGTAGGCAAGTGGGTATGGTGTTCTGTACGTGTAAGTTTGTACCTTCAACTTCAACCCGAATTGATCTTGAATCACCTCCGCTATCCTTGCTGTCCAATCCACTTGCTGCTGATGAACAACTGGTTGGGGAATCGGCACATGTTGGTGGATCGGCGACGGGATGACCGGGTGATGAATCAAAGCGTGCGGCGGATTCTGCGGTAACATGGCCGGTTGAGCGATTGACAGTTGATGGTGCAGCGAATCGGGTGTCTCATCGTACAGTATCATCGGTGCTGCACCTCGGAGTGTCTCAGCAGCTTCTGCCCCCCTGCCGATTTCTGACGTGGCCGGTTGATACTGTGGGACTGTTGGCCGGGTGGCCGATTGGAATGGTGCTTGGATCGGAGAGCCTCCATAGCCGGCCGATTGATCCAGAACGACCGCTGTTGCTGGTACCCTCCAAGGCACTGAGTTTGATGGCGCTAGAAATCGGTCAACCGAATCCCAAGCGTCTGACACACGACCCGGGAGAATCTGCTTAACTCCTGTTCGGGTGATTGCCCTGGTGCGGTTAGCGCGGCGTGCCAGCCAATCTGACCTGTTGATTGGCAAGAAATAATACGTGTCAGATCCAAAAGTCACGATCGGCTAAATTTCCGATCTCGAGGAAGCTTATCAGTGGATCGGCCGATTTGCCGTAATAAAGAAATCGGCTATGAAGCAGCCGACTACCAGGTAGCGTGAATTGACGACTAATTGAAGTAATCGGTACAACGCAACAGTGACAACACTAGGAACAGATCTAATCGGCTATGCGTGGAATAAGTAATTTAAACAACAGAATATGAGAAAAACCGAAACTGCCGATTCCTAGCTGGATAACTGGTGATAAAACTAGAAAAACAGGTAAAACCTACAGTTCTAGTAAATATCGATAACTAGTGAATAAATCTAAACGAAACGACAGCGATGCGCCCGAAGATAAAGCTTAGAATTTACTCGATAAACGAAACTTACAAGATCGGCCGGAGGTCAAGTTGATGCAGCCCCGCCAACCCGTACGAACTCGTGAAAAAGAAGAAAGTATTTGACGAAGTCGCCTACTTGAAAGTAAGTACGAGGAAATAGTAGTTTGTTGTATTGAGTTGTTGATTGTTACAGATCTACAAGGGTGGCTATTTATAGCCCCGTACAAACGACTTCTTATCCGACTAGAACTCTATCCCTAAATTTAAACAGAAAATGAATATTTACAAGTACGATTCGTACTAGGTCGATTATCACGCGCTTCATGGGCTGATTCCCTCTTCATCTTCATAATCCTTTTTAAGCCCACACCGGCCCAACTATTCCAACCTCCTAATCGGCCGATCACCTCTTTGGCAAAGGGTAACCGATTAGGACCCACATGTCGAGGGCTCAGACTCACTCCGACCTTGGAAACTAAGGTCGGACGAGGCGGAGATCCTCCTTTGGAGGGTCGGGCGCGTCCGATCCCAAACCTCAGGGGTCGGGCGAGGCGGAGATCCTCCCTTGGAGGGTCGGGCGCGTCCGATCCCAAACCTCAGGGGTCGGGCGAGGCGGAACTTCCAAGGATCAATCGGCTGATCCTCGACTGTAGCATCAATTGGCCGATCCTTGACTGTAGCACCAATCGGCCGATCCTTAACTGTAGCACCAATCGACCGATTTCCAATCGTCGCCCTTGTATCTCGCCGCATCTCCTAATTTCTTCCTCTTCTAATGCCGATTTTACTTGTGATGAAATCTGGCGTCAACACATGCCCCGCAGTTTCGGAGTAAAACATAGTCTTTTACTTCGAAATTCTTTTCAACTTCCCCTCCGATTGTCGTTTCGATATTAATTCTTCTTATCTTAGACTGCACAGACTACCCCCATGGACACACAACAATCGGCAGCAACCCAATCGGCCATCGACGCGCCCCCGCTTCCATCCGTTGAGGTATAACACAATTTCACCGATTCCCTTAGTAATTTGAATAATATGCTTACTCAACCTTCTGGCACAGGTCATCGGCACGCCAAGAGCTCCTCAACCACTGGTCCCCTCTCGGGAAGCTGGTCCAAGCACAACGCCAATCATTGTGGAGTCTTCCTCTTCTGATGAACCCATGGCACCAGCCCCTGAGCCGAGGATGATGGCTTCCCAAATGCAGCTCGAGGAGATTCGATTCAAAGAGGTAAGAAATCTTTCAACCTTATTTAGCTGATTTGCTATCACCATCAGCCGATTTATTTTTCTTCTTTACTATTTCCAGGAACAGGATACCCCTGACAACAGCCTCTTCTCTTTTGCGGTTGCCCTCTCTGACGACGAAGAAGTCGCCTCCCGCCAGATCACCTTGAGCTCCATCCCCGACGACGTCCGAGCCAAGCTTACCAACATCCGATCCATTCTTCAAGGAGACATCGGCCGATTGGTAGAAGATGCCTTGCTGATTCGACAGCTCTTCAGTGACGTCAGCGGACGAGTGCCAGAAGAAGCAGAGGAAGCCTTGGCGTCGGCTGCATACATCGAGTCAATGAGGATCCCGGTTTTCAGAGCCCTTCGTCACATGGCCGATCGCGCCAAGTTGGCCAAGACTCGCGAAGAAGAGGATGCGTATAAACGTCAGGCCCAAGAGGTACACCAATGCATTCACTTCCTGGAGGACTCCCGCCCAGGGATCGTCGGCGAAATAGACCGCCTCAAACGCCGAAGGGCAGAGCTCGCCAAGGAGATGGAGCAGGTGACCAAGGCAATAAGTGCTGAAGAGAAAAGACTCCAAGAGCTCCCCTCTGTCATCGCCGATTTAAAACAGGAGAGGTAGCATTTGGCCCATGAAGCCCTGAAGCTCCATCGTAGCGCGTCAGAAGTCCCCGGATTGGCGGATGATGACCAACGGGTCTTGGACTCTGCCGATCAGATCCGACGTCGAGCGATTGCGGCTATCGATGCCCTTCTGGGTAATCTGTAAAAGCACTAACTATTTTGTACGAACCTTTAATGACTGCTTTGACCGTCCCTCGTGACGTCTCTTTTATTTATTACCTTTCCCACTTCCGACGGGACGCACCTTTACGCCTCTTTCTTATAAATGCCGGCCTAGACCCTTCTTCTGAGTGTACCAGTTTGGCTCGGCTTTGTTTTCCCAACCTGCTCTCATCGGCGCGACCTTCAGCTATGTCTTCATCATCTTCTTATTCCTCTGTCAACCAGGTGAAAATCTGGCCTTGATCCTTCTTTTCTTATTTAACTCTTTTGAAGGGGATCTCCTTTTTGATTGTCCTTTTCTTCAGCCACGGCGTCTTAGTCCCGAACTTGAACGCGCCATCGAGCTCCTGCACTCTGATGAACCGCTGTCGTCAGAAGACAAGGATTTAATCAGGGCTCATCGTGACGAACTTCAAGAACATGTCCTTGCCGACATCCGTCAGATCTGGGACTTCCTGGACGGCAACGCCCGCCAGCGACCTCAAGCCAACCGAAGTCATCCGCTTCCTCCATGAGTCACCCTTGAAGATGCGGCGGTAGGAACTTCGCGCCCGGCCATGGATCGGAGCCACCCTCTCCCCCGTCAAGTCGAAGCGGAGGCTTCGATGAAAGAGACAGAAGAAGAGTACATTCGTCGTATGATAGAGTTCGGTCGGGCTGAGAGAGAGAGCGTAAGAAGAAGAATGGTTAATTATTTTTTGTTCTAAGGGCGACTTGTACCTTGTCGGCCGTGTAACCCACCGTCCGTACCGAATGAATACATCGGCCGATTTGGACGATTACATGTATTCTCTAGACGAATCCTTTTGTATCGGCTGTGTGCTGTTTATCGTGGTCGATCCTTTATGCTCTGACCCATATACTAGGATAGTACCTTTTCAAGTATCTTCCGTTCAGAGCCCTAGTAAACTCTTCTCCTTGGATTGTTTCTAGAATATAAGCGTTTCCTGGAGCACATCTGCCGATTTTATACGGCCCTTCCCATGTAGGGGACCACTTTCCGAATTTAGGATCTTTCGACCCAATCGGCAACACTAACTTCCAAACCAGGTCCCCTGGAGAGAATTGCTTGACTTTGACCTTCTTATCATACCACCTGGCCACTTTCTTCTTGTTTTCCTTGATGCTTATCAAAGCTCGCAACTTTTCATGAGTGAGGAGTAGTTGTCGGCCGTCAACTGGTCCTGGAGCGAAGTGCGTCTCGACCCCGCCCTCACTTCCCATGGTAGTACTGCATCGTGACCGTACACTAACTGATAAGGGGACAACTTGGTGGACCCATGGCAAGCCATCCTGTATGCCCATAGGGCTTCAGTCAGACATAGATGCCACTTTTTCGGCTGCTCCTCTATCTTCCTTTTGATTAACTTAATTATCCCTTTGTTGGAGGATTCGGCCTGGCCGTTGGCTTGGGCGTAATACGGAGAGGAGTTTAACAATTTGATCCCCATATCGGCTGTGAATTCTTCGAATTCCCCCGATGTGAACATTGTTCTCTGATCGGTTGTAATAGTCTGGGGAATGCCGAATCGGTAGACGATATGGTCCCTTACGAAGTCGGCCATGGTAGCCGATGTCACGGCTCTTAACGGAATTGCTTCCACCCATTTGGTAAAGTAATCGGTAGCCACCAGAATAAATTTGTGC
Source organism: Setaria italica (assembly GCF_000263155.2). Lineage (NCBI taxonomy): Eukaryota > Viridiplantae > Streptophyta > Magnoliopsida > Poales > Poaceae > Setaria > Setaria italica. The sequence continues at coordinate 1,707,682 of NC_028454.1, read as the reverse complement.
CCTTTTCTTGATGGGGGGTAAATTTGGCCGATAAGGTCTATTGCCCATCCTCTGAACGGCCACGGCTTGATAATGGGGTTCATGGCCGATGCGGGCGCACGTTGGACATTCCCAAATTTCTGACAATCCTGGCATCCTTTATAATATTTAAAGCAATCTTCGAGGATCGTCGGCCAGTAATACCCATTATTCCTGATCATCCATTTCATCTTATGGGCCGATTGATGGGCTCCACACACCCCTTCATGGATTTCTCCCATCAGAGTATTAGCCTCCTCCGTTCCCAGACATTTGAGCAGGACGCCGTCAATTGTTCGGTAGAATAAGTCGTCTTCAAGCAGTACGTATTTAGTAGCATGAAAACGCACCCGTTGTTCCACCTTCTTAGACGAATCTTTCAAGTAGCCGGCAATTTCTTTCCGCCAGTCATCGGCCGCGAGTTCCAGAGCCATAGCGCCTAGAATTGGCCGATATCCAGATGCGTGCTGGGCGAGCTTGTTGGCATCCTCGTTGTGATCCCTTGGGATGTGCTCGATTACTGCCGATTTAAATTCTTTTAAGAGCTGCAGGCAATCTTCGTGATAAATTATTAATACATCGTCCTTGCATTCGGACCTTCCCGTTAATTGATCCACAATAAGCATGAAATCTCCGAAGACTTCAACAGAATCGGCCTTGACTTCTCTTAGTAGTTGTAAGCCCTTCAATACAGCTCGGTACTCCGCTTGATTGTGAGTGGCGGTGGCTTCTATCGGCAGAGAAAAATCATAGCTTGCCCCCCGAGGCGATATGAGGACGATGCCGATTCCTGATCCGACCCCACATGACGACCCATCAAAGTATAAAGTCCAAGGCACCGGTTCCAGGAAGTAATCTCTGGCCTGCAGTTTTGGGCTAGGAAATCGGCCATAACTTGACCCTTGACTGCTTTTGCCGATTCATACCGCAGGTCAAACTCTGACAAAGCTAAGATCCATTTGCCGATTCATCCTTTCAAGATTGGCAGTGATAGTATGTATTTTACTACGTCGTCTTTGCATACGACCACACATTCTGCCGTCAGTAAATAGTGCCTGAGTTTGGTGCATGAGAAGTAAAGACACAGGCACAATTGCTCTACTGAAGGATATCTTGTTTCAGCGTCCAAAAGTCTTCTACTGACATAATAAATTACTCGTTCCTTTCCTTCGAATTCCTGGACTAGAGCCGACCCAATAGCCTTTTCATCGGCTGATAAGTATAATTTAAATGGCTTACCAGTTTGAGGAGGAACCAATACCGGTGGTGAGACCAAGTACTACTTGATATCTTCCAATGCGTTGCGTTGCTCCTCCCCCCATATGAACTCCTGGTCAGGCTTCAACTTCAAAAGTGGTGTGAATGCCTGTATCCGCCCAGATAGATTAGATATGAATCTTCTGATGAAATTCACCTTGCCGATTAAAGACTGCAATTCAGTTTTATTCTGCGGGGCCACGACTTTGTTGATAGCCGCTATGGTCTTCCGATTGATTTCTATTCCCCGCTCGTGCACCATGAATCCTAAGAACTGTCCGGCGGACACGCCGAAGGCACATTTATTGGGGTTCATCTTCAGCCCATGTTTCTTGGTGCACTCCAGCCCTCTTCGCAAATCGGCCAGATGCTCTTCGTGTCCTTTGGACTTGACCACGACGTCGTCGATGTAGATCTCTACTAGAATGCTAATGAGTTTGTGAAATATGTAGTTCATGGCTCTTTGATACGTGGCGCCGGCGTTCTTCAAGCCAAAAGTCATCACCACCCACTCGAATAAACCAAGGTGGCCCGGGCATCTGAAGGCCGTTTTGGGTATGTCTTCTTCGGCCATAAGTATTTGATTGTACCCGGCGTTTCCGTCCATGAAGCTAATAATCTTGTGTCCCGCGTCAGCGTCTATTAGCACATCGGCCGTTGGCATGGGGTATCCGTCCTTCTGTGTGGCCAGATTAAGATTCCTGAAATCAACGCACACGCGTAGCTTTTCGTTCTTCTTGTACACTGGTACAATGTTGGAGATCCACTCGGCATAACGGCACTGCCGAATAAATTTTGCTTCGATTAGCCGAGTTATTTCGGCTTTTATGTCTGGTAGAATTTTAGGATTGCACCTCCGTGGCGGCTGTTGATACGGCCGATATCCTGGTTTTATGGGTAGCCGATGTTCAACAATAGAACGGTCTAATCTAGGCATCTCATGATACTCCCAAGCAAAACAATCCTTAAATTCGCTTAACAAATTTGTCAGTTTACATTTGTATTCCGGGTCTAAATTTGCACTAATATAAGTCGGTCTTGATTTGGTGCCATCACCTAAGTCTATCATCTCTAATGAATCGGCCGACGTGAACCCGTGCCCTAGCTTCCCATCTTCTTGGGCGAACTGATCCATTTAATCTGAGTCCTCGGAGCCGACTGCTCGGATCGGCTGTAGGCCAAAATCGGACACCTTCAGGAAGTCGGTATCCCATACTCTTCCGGATATGCACTTGACGGTTTCGCAGCTCCACTGCTGCGTGTCGGCTGCCGCGATGCTGTACGCGGAATCGGCATTCACCACCTCGATGTTGTCGCCGACCCATTGTACAAGACATTGATGCATCGTCGATAGGATGCAGCAATTTGCGTGTATCCAGTCTCGGCCGAGTAGCATGTTGTAGGATCCCTTGCCATTAATAATAAAGAAGGTGGTGGGAAGGGTCTTACTGCTGATGGTGAGGTCGACGCAGAGGGCGCCGCGAGCGGGAGACACGTTGCCCTCGAAGTCCTTGAGCATCATGTCTGTCTTGGTCAAGTCATCATCGTTTTTCCCAAGCTTCCGGAGCACGGCATATGGCATGATGTTGACCGCGGCTCCTCCGTCTACCATCAACCTGGTGAGGGGTCGGCCGTTGACATGCCCTTTAAGGAACAACGCTTTCAGGTGTTGCCGTTTGTCATCCTCGGGCTTCTCGAACGTGGCTATCATTGGCTCCAAAGCTAATTGTGCCATCTGTTCTTCTATCGCCGATACATCTTGTCGATCGGCAGGAGTCATAAATTCCATCGGCAGTATGAAAACCATGCCGATGTCGGCTGCCGATTCATCACCCGCCAATTCGTCGCCCCTTCTATCGTTTCGTTTGGGGCGCCATACCCGAGGCCTTCCTTCCCTCTTGTCCGTCATGCTCTGTTGTTCTTCCTCCTGCTGTTCCCATTGGCGGAGATGTTGGATCCTTCGTTTTTGAGATTTGGTCAATCCGTCGGGACACCACCTGGGGTTTACTGGTTTGGTCCTTGGCCTGGCGCGTTCCCATTCCGGTTCGCGTCCTAAAGGGTTCTCGTCTGTCACCCGAGCATCGGCCATCTCTTCAAGCCGACTGTGGATGTTGGCCCTGTTTTCTGATCGGTCATGTTGATCAAACCTGCCCCCCGGCCTGTCATGGCGTCTGTCTTCTGACCGGTCATATCGGTCACTTCTGCCCCCAGCCGATCACGCACGGGAGGGCGCCGGTCATCTTGGTCGCGCCAATTCCTGCTGATCGGTTCTGGTCTTCCGTCTCTGGAGTGAGACCTGTTGAACGGCCGATTGTTACAATACGGGCCGTTGCATTCCGGGCAATTATCGGCCGAAGGTAGCCTGAGGTTGCTTTCCCAACAGTGGATGAAGAACGGGCACCTCCAGTGATCCTCGTGTCGCCGCATCGCTTCTTCTTGGGATCGTGAGCGTTCATGTTGACGCTGATACTTTTGGAGTAGGAACTGGGAAGTAATGCGTGGCTCACCTGATTCGCCATCATCATCCTCCATCCACCGCTTCCCCTTGACGTCTTCAGGCGTCGCTTGATTTCTGGGGTCTACGGCACCACTCTTTTTAGCCGATTCGGATGTCAGCACCTTTGTTTGGAGCGAGTTCTTCCCTGTGTCAACCATGTTGGTGGGGAAGGGGTGCTGGTCGATCTTCATCGGCTTTGCTGATTTTGTTGGTACTTCAAATTTAAGTCTGCCCTGCTCAATGGCCGACTGTATCTGCTGCCGGAAGATTTTGCACTTATTAGTGTCATGGGATGTAGCGTTGTGCCACTTGCAATATTTCATCTTTTTTAGTTGTTCGGCCGAAGGTATTGTATGATATGGCGAGAGCTTGATCTGTCCTTTCTGGAGGAGAAGGTCGAAGATTTTATCGGCCTTCGTCGTGTCAAAACTGAACGTTTCTGGCTCCTTTTTGCCGAACGGGCATGATATTGGCTTCTTTCCCTTGACCCACTCTGCAAGACTGACCTCGGCATCTTCTTCGGCTTCAACCTCTTCCAGGAACGCCACCTTCTTCTGGAAGTTCCTCCGTGGATCGAAAGAACGTACCTCCTGTCCAGACAATCGGTGGATGATTTGGCTTAAGCTCTCGAACTCCTGTGAGGCGTATTTTTCTTTGATGTGGGGTAGGAGACCTTTAAATGCTATATCAGCCAGCTGTGCGTCGTTTAGAGCCAAAGAGTAGCATTTGTTCCTGATTTCCCAAAACCTCTGTACATATGAGGATATCGGCTCGTCGCTTCTCTGCTTGAGGCTGGTCAAATCGGACAACTTCATCTCATGCACCCCGACGTAGAAGTATTTATGAAACTATCTTTCCAAATCGGCCCATGCTATAATCGAGTTCGGTGGTAATGTCATGAACCACTGGAAGGCCGACCCGGACAAGGATGATGAGAATAGCCGCACCCGTAGAGCATCTTGCGCAGCTGCCTCTCCGCATTGGATGATAAATCTATTCACGTGCTCCACGGTTGAAGTGTCATCCATCCCTGAGAACTTGGTGAAGTCAGGAACTTTATACCGATGGGGAAACGGCAGTAGGTCGTATGTAGACGGGTATGGTGTCCTATAAGTGTAAGTCTATACCTTCGGCTTCAAGTCGAATTGTTCCTGAATCACCTCTGCTATACGTGCCGACTAGTCCGGTTGTTGCTGGTAAACTGTTGGCTGAGGGACTGGCACGTGCTGGTATATCGGAGGTGGAATGGCCTGATGCTGAGTGAAAGTAGGTGGCATCTGAGTGAAAGCCGGCTGTGTATTCAGGGTCGGCTGTTTGAATGAGCCACTCATTTCATCATATAGTACGAGCTCTGCTGCTTTGCTCATCTCTGGTGCGACAGGCTGGTACGGCGGCTTGGTTGGTTGAGTGGCCGCTTGGAAAGATGCCTGGAATTGGGGACTTCCCTGACTGGCCGATTGATCCTGAACGGCCGTAGCTGATGGTGCCCCCCAAGGCGTTGGGGTAACTGGAGGGAACGACGCAGAGGACAGCTGGACAGGGTGTGGCTGGAGGTGTTGTGTACCATTATACCCCATAGGAACTGATGATGTGGAAGCGCCTGAACCCCCAACAGGAAATTGAATCGGCTGAGAAGCCGAATAACCCTTGTTTGGTGGAATCGGCTGGGTATATGCCAGTCCCTTGTACCCTTGAGGTACTCCGCTAGCGAAGGAACTGATGACGGCGTTGTACACCGTATTTGCAAGCACCGGAGATTGATCACTAAAGGCGTGATAAACGGATTGTTGGACCATCTCGGCCATCTTGCTCGAGTCCTCGGCGATTGTGATCTGGTAGGGAGCTGGAAACGGAGACTTTTTGATAGTTTCCCCGCTTCTGGAGCGACTGAAGGACTGCAGGCATGCCTTCCGGTAGAGTGCTGTCTGCTTCTCTAGCTCTTCCTTCTGGTCGTCCTTGAGATCTGCTTCCATTACTTCGATGACGTTATCTTCGGAGACTTCAGCAGCTTTCGACATGGCGACGGTTGTATTGGTCCCACCGAGCATGCCAAAAGTGTGTTTGCGCTAGAAATCGGTCAACCGAATCCCAAGCGTCTGACACACGACCTGGGAGAATCTGCTTAACTCCTGTTCGGGTGATTGCCCTGGTGCGGTTAGCGCGGCGTGCCAGCCAATCTGACCTTTTGATTGGCAAGGAATAATACGTGTCAGATCCAAAAGTCACGATCGGCTAAATTTCCGATCTCGAGGAAGCTTATCAGCGAATCGGCCGATTTGCCGTAACAAAGAAATCGGCTATGAAGCAGCCGACTACCAGGTAGCGTGAATTGACGACTAATTGAAGTAATCGGTACAACGCAACAGTGACAACACTAGGAACAGATCTAATCGGCTATGCGTGGAATAAGTAATTTAAACAACAGAATATGAGAAAAGCCGAAACTGCTGATTCCTAGCTGGATAACTGGTGATAAAACTAGAAAAATAGGTAAAACCTACAGTTCTAGTAAATATCGATAACTAGTGAATAAATCTAAACGAAACGACAGCGATGCGCCCGAAGTTAAAGCTTAGAATTTACTCGATAAGCGGAACTTACAAGATCGGCCGGAGGTCAAGTTGATGCAGCCCCGCCAACCCGTACGAACTCGTGAAAAAGAAGAAAGTATTTGGCGAAGTCGCCTGCTTGAAAGTAAGTACGAGGAAATAGTAGTTTGTTGTATTAAGTTTTTGATTGTTACAGATCTACAAGGGTGGCTATTTATAGCCCCATACAAACGACTTCTTATCCGACTAGAACTCTATCCCTAAATTTAAACAGAAAATGAATATTTACAAGTACGATTCGTACTAGGTCGATTATCACGCGCTTCATGGGCTGATTCCCTCTTCATCTTCATAATCCTTTTTAAGCCCACACCGGCCCAACTATTCCAACCTCCTAATCGGCCGATCACCTCTTTGGCAAAGGGTAACCGATCAGGACCCACATGTCGAGGGCTCAGACTCACTCCGACCCTGGAAACTAAGGTCGGACGAGGCGGAGATCCTCCTTTGGAGGGTCGGGCGCGTCCGATCCCAAACCTCAGGGGTCGGGCGAGGCGGAGATCCTCCCTTGGAGGGTCGGGCACGTCTGATCCCAAACCTCAGGGGTCGGGCGAGGCGGAACTTCCAAGGATCAATCGGCTGATCCTCGACTGTAGCATCAATTGGCTGATCCTTGACTGTAGCACCAATCGGCCGATCCTTAACTGTAGCACCAATCGGCCGATTTCTAATCGTCGCCCTTGTATCTCGCCGCATCTCCTAATTTCTTCCTCTTCTAACACCGATTTTACTTGTGACGAAATCTGGCATCAACAGATTGCACGGAGGAAATTTGAGTAGGCTGAGGCGGTGCTTGTGATTGAAAGCATGGCGCACCGTTGCATCCTAGATGCGTTGAAGGTAGTGAAGTATTGTGTCTTCCCTGTTGTGTCGGCATCGGCTGAGGAGCCGAATGAGATGTGCCCGGTAAGCCACCTGATTGAGGTCACAATGGGCGGGGCGTACGCAGGTCCCTGATATCCTTGAGAAACCCCGTTGGCCAGGGAACTGATGACGGCATTGTACACCGTGTTGGCCATCACCGAGGATTGATCGATGAAGGCCTGGTAGATAGACTGTTGGATCATGTCGGACATTTTGGCCGAATCCTCAGCGATGGTGATTTGGCGAGGAGTTGGAAAAGGAGCTTTCTTGATGGTCTCCCCGCTTCTGGTACGACTGAAAGATTGCAAGCATGTTTTCCTGTATTGTTCCATTTGCTTTGCCAACTCTTCTTTCTGGTCGTCTTTGAGATCTGCATCCATCACCTCGATGATGTTGTCTTCAGAGATTTCGGCAGCTTGTGACATGGTGGATGTTGAGGTGGTCCCACCAGGCGTGCCAAAAGTGTGTTGGTGCTAAAAGTCAGCCGATTGACCCTCAGCGTCGGACACACGACCCGGGAGAATCTGCTTAGCTCCTGTTCGGGTGACCGCCCTAGTGTGGTTCACGCGGTGTGCCAGCAAATCTGACTTGTTGATTGGCAAGGAAGAAAACATGTCAAATCCAGGGGTTCCGATCGGCTAAGGTTCCGATCTCGAGAAAGCGTATCAGCGAATCGGTCGATTTGCTATAGAAAGGTAATCGGCTATAATACAACCGACAATCAAGTAGCGATTGCGAAGAAAACTACTAGAGTAAACTAGACAAAGCTACGAAAGCAACAATTGATATAGATCTAATCGGCTATGCAATAATGATGAATGAAAATAACAATAACAGAGCCGACAGTTCAAATCTCAAGCTGGATAACTGGTGATAAAACTAGAACAATAGATAAAACCTACGATTCTAGTAAATATCGATAACTGGTGAATAAATCTAAACGAAACGACAGCGATACGCCCGAAGTTAAAGCTTTGATATTACTCGATAAACGGAACTTATAGAATCGGCCGGAGATCATGTTGATGCAGCACCACCATCCCGTACGAACTCGTGAAAGAAGAAAAGTGTTGGCGAAGCCGCCGGCTTGAAATTAAAGTACGATGAAAAAGTAGATTTGTTTGTATTGATTGATGTGTCCTTTACAAACCTTTGAAGATGGCTATTTATAGCCCGTTACAACCAATTTCCTAACTGACCAGGATCTATCTCTAATCTTAAACGAAAATAAATATTTACAAACACAACTCGTATCGGAGTTGGTTATTATACTCTCACGGGCCAATCTATCTTCTTTCTCTGACCTACTTTAGGCCCATATTGGCCCAATCGCTCCAGCCTTCCAATCGGCCGATCTCCACCAGCTCCGTCCGCCAAAACACTATAGTACCAATCGGTCGATCCCCAACTGTAGCACCAATCGGCCGATTCCCAGTGGTGACCGTTTAAACTGCTGCATCGGCCAATCTTTTCTTCCCTTGACGCCGATTCCATACATGTCAAAATCTGGCGTCAACAGTACCAACTGCACCTAAGTGGATGACCGTATGTGCAAAGATGTGTGTTGATGGGCATGGAATCGGAGGGTGGAGAAGGGGAGGACATGCACACAATTTGAGGTCGTCGAGCAACAACAGAGGGTAGTGGATGTATATGTTACATTGAGTTAGGATGTATATACTTATGAGACAATGACCTCGTAGCTATGAAGCAAGATCACCACCTAAGAGTTTAAGACAAACTTTTCATACTAACATATAAATGCATGTATCATAAGAAATATCCCACCAATACAATGGGCAATTAGCTTGTTGGCTTAGAACACATATAAGAAAATATTAAATTTACTTGGCGGCTCAATAGAAACTGCCAAGAAAATGAATTATTAACTTAGCAGCTCATTAAAGAATGGCCAAGGAAATACCTTATTTACTTGGCAACTGATGACAACAGCCAAGTAAATGCATGCTTTTCTTGGTGATTCCTAAAACAGCCAAGGAAACCCATCATTTTCTTGGCGGTTCATGGAAATAGCCAAGAAAATCCATCTTTTTCTTAGCGGTTCGTCAAAACAGCCAAGTTAATCCGTCCTTTGCTTGGCGGCTTGCATAAACAGCCAAGGAAACCCACGTTTTCCTTGGCAGTTTGTAATAACAACCAAGGAATTACATTCTCTTGGCGGTTTTCTGCCACTACTAAGGAAACGTTATATTCCTTGGCAGCTCAATTTTGACTGCCAAGTAAAATCTTGACCACCAAGGCAAATCTAGTTTGGTGTAGTGATTTAAAAATGAATGTGCAGCCATAGCCAACCTCGGGAGATCTGGGTACCGTAATGGAAATTTTACCGTTTACAAGTAGTCCTACGGTCATGGAGCTTTTACCATATACATGTAGTCTTTTTTCTACTCGGCTGAACCAGATGTAAGCTTGTTTTAGCTAGATTCGTTGAGGAATCTTTGTTTAATGTCTGAACCCTTACTTGTTATTATATATGCAAGTCAAGCACTGTACTACTGAACCGTATGAGGCTATGATCGAGCCCAAACAATATGCTGTGACGTTAGTCTCTGCAAGTGGACCCGTGCGCACGTCCTGGTTTCCAAATGTGCTATCACATGAAAGCCATGGATGATACCACACAATGGATAGTTTCTTAAGTTGTTTCTTGAGATATTGAAGATAATTAAAGGTTAGATTTTGTATATGACTGTGAATATATTGAGGGTCCAGGCTATGTAATCACATGAACAGTGTTGGATGTTTGACCGGTGCGATGGCTGCATGTGCACGTCGACCTCCTCGTGCTCTTTGCCACGCACGACCCCCGTCTCTATGTTCAACGCTGCGGGTAGGCTAGCCGTTCAGGCGTGATCAAGGCGGATAGATCGATAGATCGGTGGAAGGGTGTGGCAAACCACCCAAATTAACCCGGCTAAAGTGTACTCAACTTCACCTCATACGTGAGCAGACACTTTAATAAAGTTAAATGGTAGTCTGTCGGGTTTCACCTGATAAACCACTTGTGTCAAATTGAAACAAAACATACTCACACGAAGGCGAGTCTAGAGATTACAACAATCCAAATAGATTAATACAGGTCCCAACTTCAATTATTACATCACAGGAGTTCAAAATGCATTTAAGTAAAGTTTTCAGAGTTCAAGAAGCGGAAAAAAATAAAGCGGAAGTCTAGCGTTGATACAACAATGCCATGGTGAAGCCTGCCATGACATCAGTTACTGCGATCCTCGCTGATCGAGGACAGGTCCCACTCAACAGTCCAACCCGAAGGGAGTTGGGATGGCCGAGTCACACTGGCAACCAAGTCAACAACAATACCTGAAAAACATAGCCACAAGCAAGGCTGAGTGTACTAATACTCAACAAGCCTTACCCGTCTGGTGGTAACTACTCTACCGACTCCTAGACATGCAAGGCTTTTTGGCTGAGGGGTTTGTTTTGGCAAAAGCTTCTAAAATAGATCTTTACTTTCAAGTTTTAGCACCAAGTTCTAGTTGATTAACCATTCTAGGTAAGCACATATTCTAAACAAACATGGTGAACAAGCAATTTAGACAAGCATAAATATTATTCATCATACTCGTTCCTCTTCTTACTCAGTGCAGCATAGGATCAAGCAGTTTCAAACTGTAAGAAGCAGATGGTTCAAATCGAGTTTTAACCTTGCAAGGTGAACCTAACCCCATGATATATTCTACTACCGCGCCGGGTTCCATATATCAGCCGTCCCCATCAATTCGCGGTGTTTGTCCAGAGCCCACACTACAAGAAAACCTTCTTTCTATGACAAAAATCTTCATGACGGGGCAATTTTTTTTTCATATAATATATCATAATATGACGCAAAAATATGTAGCCTCATAAAATCAGGACAGGCAGGACTATTTATGATGACAATAATTTTTTTGTCACATAAAGGTACCAAGTGTCGTCACAAAATGTAAATCGCCAGGAGCCGGTTGACGATAGCGTTTTTATGACGATATGTGCTGTTTTTATGTGATGGCTGTGGAGCATCACTATTTGTTATTTCAAATATGACGGCCCCAACATCAATATACCCCCAATAGGACCCTTGAGCCGTCTCTGTACTAGTTTCATTCCCCATTTCCCCAACTAAAGATGGCGGCGGGTGGCGAGCAACCTCTGGGCGGATCCTGCTTCCCATCTCCCCAACTGACGGCGCGGCAGCCTTTGGGCGGAGCCAGTGCACAGATCTGCTGCAAGCCCGCCCGGCGAAGCGTGAATCTCCGGTGACCAGCGGTGACTCCATCTTGTTGGTTGGCGGCATGCTCCTGGTCCCCAGATGTGCCATTGTGGCAGTGCCACCCTCATCCCCCTGCCCGTCCACCCTCCGGTGCCTTTCCCTATCGCTCACCTTCCCCCTTTCCAATTGATGTGTGAGGCCCAATCAATCTCCACTCTCTCAAGTTCTCATGTCGTAGGCGTCGTCATCTACCGCTCGAACTCGGCGGTCAAGCGCAGCTAGGGTTTCCCAGCAACCCGCACCCCTTGCTATTGTTGCTGCTGCGCCTCCGCCCACTGTTGTTGAGCTGCCGGCGCCGATTGATGATCTGACTGGGTTGCCGTTGACAATGTGCCCAGATTGCAAGGACGTGAGGGTGTTTGCTGCCACTACCATGCAGTCTAATGATAACATTGGAAGGAGATTTTTCAAGTGCCCTAGGAAGAACTATCGAAATGTCTGTGTTATAATCATTTTACATTGCCCAAATTTCATTCTTGTTTGAATGGGCATGCTTGAGAATGGTAGTGTTTTTAGCATTCAGTGGCTGCACTATTGATGTTAATTTGCCTGTTGTTTTAATTTGGATGCAGGGGACATGTACTAGGTATTGGTTGGAGGAAGAATATGTGGTGTTCCTTCATGATAATGGATATCTACTGTCAGCTTCCTCGACCATTACAACAGCTTCGACAATAGAAGTTCCTGAGCTAGTGGAAAAATTGATAGCTTAGAGCAGAATCTGAACAAGGTGAAGGAAATGGTTGGCAAGAACAGGGAAGGCATGGGAAGCTGCATTTGTCTTGTGTGTGGCTTTTTGAATGTAACATTCCTGGTGTTGGCCATCCTTTTTGTTGTAACTGTAGTGTTGAAGTAGGCAATGATGATGAAGTAGGACATGTTGTGAAGTAGGTTGGATATGTTGGCCACATTTGATATGCTTTTGGCTATGATGATGGAGTAGGACATGTTGTATTGAACCTGTTAAGCTAAGCAGGATGTATTTGCAGTTGGTATGAAATATGTGTCTTTGTGCTGTTGGATATCTCTTGTGTGCATGGATATGTAACCTGTCTGGGCATCTCTTTTGGTAGTATATATCATCTCAATGAATTCTAGGCAGCATATAACATATCCATGACATTTTGGCAGCATATAGTAACTTCCAATAGGTTACATGTGCATAGAACAGAATTCATAAATCAAGTATCCATTGAAACAAAATCATTGCATACAAGGTCTTGTCTCACAAATACCACCTCCAGCAAGGCATACAATTTCATAATTCAGATACAAATTTCAGTAGCATAATTCAGATACAACACAATCACTAATAGAAGTTCATGGTTCACAAATAACTCCAGAAATGCAAAGGTTAGTCATCATTACTGCCGTCTTCTGATATACTCGCTTCGTCTTGACTATGGTACTCAAGGAAGGTTTCATCTTCATCTTCGCTGTCTATTTCATTACGTTGAGGTGTTTGTTGATGTTGATGGATGCTCTCGACAAGGTCTGCACTAATAGGGCTGCCTAGTTGATTATCCATGCACAACAAATCCATATCAGGATAAATGTCTCCCAATGTACAATCTCCCGACGAAGTATTGTCCTCTTGGTATGCCTTCTAACATCTCATCTGTACTTGTTCATGGATTGGTTGTTTTCCGTCGGACTCTTCAACATCAAATATATGTCGGTAGCCAAATTCTTGTACCACTCGCCAACATGGACCTAACTTTGTATCTTCCAAGAAAAGTACTTGTGAAGCTTCTGTGCCTAGAATGAAAGGATCATTCTTATACCATTGACCTTCTGTGGCTAGAAGAAAAGACCTGAGGTCCCACTTCAAGCAGCAAAGCTGGCATCAGAATGTGGTGTTGCCCTTAGAGACAACCTGCCTATCTACACATCTTGGAAAGAATATGATAGTGAGCAGGGGCAGGCAGAAGTATCTAAAGTGCTTAGGAAAGTGGCGGTGAGGCAGCTATTTCATTCTTCCAAATATTTTCATGCATTACAATACTCCCATGTGAAAATTGTGTCTAATAATTCATTTGTGTGGCTTCAGTCAAGGTTGGATATGGATGTTAGGAATGAGGGACCAAGCAAAGCAGCATGCATTGATATCAATAAGAGGGGAGTAAGGCATCAGAGGTATCACCTAAAAAGGAAGTACTTCGACGAATCACTGACAAGAGAACAGTTGTTGGCCAAAGAACCTCCACCTAAAATGAAGAAACTTGAATGGATCCTATTGGTTGAGTACTGGTGTGACCCAAAGAATAAGGTGCATGCCTGCATTATCTGGTTTTGTTAATATGCAATGCAAACTGTGCATCTGAATGAAACCTCTATATTGCATTTGTGGTGCAGAAGAAATCTGCTAAGAATAAAGTAAACCGAGCCCAAGTGCAGCTTCACCAAAGGACTGGATCTAGGTCCTATATTGCTCATCGATACAGCCTGATACGGATACTATTGCTTTCTGTGTATTCCAATGTAATGACTCTGCCTTAATTAGGTGTAATTAAACTTAATCAAGTCATTAGTCACTAGGTAAAAGAGGTGAAATGTCCATTTTGCCCCTAAGAAGCTCTTTTTGGAGTTAAACATAAAACTTGAGTTTTTATATACAAACTTAAAATTTTGCCCAAATAAGAGTGGTAAAACTTTTAATTTCAAACAACTTTTATTAATACCACTTGGGCTAATTCGGAGTGGAAGAAGGTCAAAAACTAGAATCAAACCAGGAGTATATAAAACCCTGCAAATGACCTAAGTCCTGGAATTCATGCTTTTGCTCAACTTTGCAGCCTGCTATCTCACAATTTTATATCTAACCTCAAGTCAGACTTTTAATAAAAGTTGTATTCCCTTGAGTGTGTTCCAACTTTGTTACACTGACCCAGGTCCAAATCAAAATCAAAACTACTCAAAATCGTGGTCAAATTTGGGTAAAACAGTCAACTCAGCTGTCTTGGCATTCCAGCGCTAAGTCTGGAAACCATCCAGAGCACGCCTCTTGGCGAGTTTGTTCCTCCAAATTTTTGAACTAAACTCGAGAAAAATCCTTAATAGAAGTTGAATTCCTAAGTTGCAAGAACAATTCCTTCAATAGCACCTTGGTCTAATTCGACTCAGAAGCTAACCAAAATTCACGTCAAAGGCAGCCAAATTCCTGGAATTCCACCAAAGAGGCTGAAATGCTCTAAGTCCGAAATTTCTAGTTGTTGGCAAACTTTGGCTTGAGTTATCTCCAAATCCATTGAAAATCTGGACAAACACCTTTAGTAAAGTTTGAACTTCGACCATAGAACTACAAGTTTGCTAAAGGGATATTCGAACGTTTGGTTTGAAAATTTTGAGTAAGAGGCCCCCAAAGTCGACCTTGTTGCTGCCCTGCCTTGCCTCGACGCCAAAGCGCCCCAGCATGTTCGCTTTGCGCCGCCCGCCGTGTGGCCGCCGTCCACCAGCGAGCTTGCCGTCGCCCTACCCGCGCCCACGACAAGATGAGACGAGCGTCGTGCTGGCCAATCGCCGCCGAGGCCATCTCCCCCCTGCGCACGATCTGCTCCACCCAACCAGCGCTCGTGCTGTCTCCTCCGCGCACGCCACGCCACCACCGAGCACCGGCCGTGCCGCCACCCCCAATCCGACGCTTGATGCGACAAGGCGCACGCTCAACCTCACCAATCCCTCCGCCCAACAAAACCGCGCCTGCCCGACCCTATCTCCCATGCCCAATGCACTGAGGATCCTATCCCTGGAGCTCCACTTCTCCGGCCAATGGCGCCCCCCGCCAATGGCTGCCTTACCCGTGCACCAGCCCTCCCTAGCCTTATCCTCTCGTGCACGGAGCCCCACTTCGACCCTCCACTCCACCTCTACCCCATAAAAGGGCCAAGCATGCCATCAGCGCCTTCCTTCACCACCTCCCGCGCGCTGCGCCCCTGTTTCCTCCGCACCGCCGCTAAAGCTCCCGTGGAGCTCCCACCTCCTTGCCGCCCCGTGCTCCGACGACCTCTCCACCCTCTTCGCCACCCCTTCGCGCACGTCCCCGAGCCGCTTGTTGCCCTCCCGACGCCGCCAACGTGTCGGAACGCCGCCCGCACCGCCACCCGCCAAGCCAAGTCGTGGCTGCCGCGTTCCGATCCTCGCCGGCCATCTCCGTTTCCCCAACTTTTCCAAGTCAAGCTCAGGTGAGCCCCTACGCACCCTCGGCCACTTGTCACCGACCCCTGCCGGCGAATCGCCGCGAATTTCACCCGCCGCCACCGTGCGCATCACGGGGACGACATTGCGTCTTCCCTAATCTTTCCAGGGGCCTAG
This sequence comes from Setaria italica, assembly GCF_000263155.2. Classification (NCBI taxonomy): domain Eukaryota; kingdom Viridiplantae; phylum Streptophyta; class Magnoliopsida; order Poales; family Poaceae; genus Setaria; species Setaria italica. The sequence goes on along the minus strand of NC_028454.1, from coordinate 1,691,835 downwards.
GCACAAAACCCAGGGACCCCTGCGTGAATAAACCTTAGACGTAAGGGGTAGAGTGCAAGTTTGCCACGGTTTATTGTTTTAAATCGGCAGAAAATAGGGTAAAGTTTAGAAATGCCCAGTAAATTGTAGAAAAATTAGAAAAATTCCAAACAACTTTTGTTGGAATCCTTGTTCTGTCTAGTTTCTTACAAAAATAATTTTGCCCATGTTACTATTGTAAATAATATCCTATAGTTTTATTTCTTGCTTAGGACTTTTAAATCAAAGTAAATAGAAGAAAAATGATAAAAAGGTGAATCTAACTCTGTGGTGTATGTTTCAGTGAGTAGAAGCTCAGAAAAATACTTAGAGCCCCGGAGTAAAACTTAAGGTCACTATTCTAACCTTATATTTGAAGTTTAGGGTTAAATCTTCATTTTTGCATAAGTTTTAATCCAGAGCTGAGAAAAATATGAAACCACTTGGAGTAGCTTAGTTTTGAGGGGTAGTTTACATGAAAAATATGGTTTGTGGTCAGACTCAGAAAGAAACCCACCTTCCTTATAGAACAAGATTAAGTAGGAGATAAATATGGGAAATAGTTATCCTTCTCCAAAAATCCTAAAAAATTCACCAAAGCCTCTGTGACACACCTTCAACCTACTGTTAAAATTGTACTCTCAGAATCACGGTAGGTTTTGAGATAAAAATAATTAAGTGCATATTACCCTTGTAGCAAAATACGTTTAATTCTTTTTGTAGTAATGTAGTGGCTCCCAAAATTTTACAGTAACTTAGAAATGACTTCAGTAAGGTTCTGTAATTTTCTTAGTGCTTTTTGTTACTGTTTGCTTAAGGAACCACTTTTTGGCAAAGTAATCGGTTTAAAGAGAGATGAGTCCTAATGCACTCGAACCACCCCAAACCCGACCCCCACCTTCTTTATACAACTCTAAGTTGTAAGAATCTATATATGTACAAAATCACCATCAAAGTCAACCTCGAGTTTGATCGACCCCCACCCTACTTTATGAAGTAAATGGAAGTTAAAACCTTGTTTAGGTGAATGTGGCCTATATACGACTTTCTTCTACCAATAAGTCATGCCTTACATTGTTTGTGTTAAAGCATGAAGAAATCTAAACTCTTGCATGTGCATGTCATGTAGAAGCTAATATGGCCGACGGAACCTACGAGCTCCACCCTACGTTGGAAGAGGAAACCGTCACGGAGCTACATCACGCTGAAGTCGAGCCCAAGCTAGATCAAGACCCCGCGGAACCACTAACTTTTCCTGAAGGTAAGCCCCGGTGCATGTTTCCCTATTTTAAATTATGCAATATGTTGATGCTTATGATTGTGCATTTATGTTGTAGGAGTTGATTGAAACCGTAGATGCATGAACTTAGTACCTAGTTTTGATCACTAGTTGCTAAGGTCAAGTAGTTGCTGTGCTAAATAGGACTCAGTAAAAGTCGAGTGATTGCCTGTCACTCGCGAGTTATAGGAGTTGTTTGTTTACTTATGCTACAACCATAAGGATGACGGACGGGACCGGAAATGGTTCCGATGTGGTGGTTTGCCCCGTCTGTCTAGCAATAAACTTGCTAAGGTCGAAATATGTCGGCGTTCGTGATCAAGTGTTTGAAAGTACTAATCTCATACCTAGTATGAGATAGGGAAACCTAGCACCTGATTGAACTGGGGCGTGGCATACCTCCCGACTGTCCTTGGAACGTCGTTCCCATGTTGCATCATGTGGGTGCAAGTGCGGTCATAGTACGACAGAGGCCGGGATTATGGAGCATTGCATGCCAAAGGAAGTTGGCCCTAACACGTGCCTAAGGGATCGATGGGGACGGCTGACAAATGAAGCGACCATTCATGGTGCGCGGATGTTGTGAGATTAGGTACGCCATGCATGGTTAACAAATTCAAATCGATTCGTCTGCCTCTCACAGTTTGGGACTGCTTGATCGTTATTCTGCACTGAGTAAAGATGAAACATGATGATGATTTAATCTTGATGCTTGTTCTTTAATTGTTTGAAAATAATGCTTGCTTAGTATAAGCTGCTAATCTAGACTAGTTAATGAACTTAGGACTTGAGCTAAAATATTGAAAGTAAGGACCAACTCTAGACGCTTTTGGCAAAATAAACCCACAGCCAAAAAGCCTTGCATGTCTAGGAGTTGGTGAATTAGCTATCACCTGTTGGGTCAGTCTTGCTGAGTATTAGTTGCTCAGCCTTGTTGTGGCTACATTTTCAGAAAGTGCTGAGCATGAGGAAATGGTTGCCAACTTGACTTGGCCGACCCAGCTCCCTCCGGGTTGGTTGGTTGAGTGGGTACCCGCCTCAGACAGCATGGATCGTTGAATGGATATCATGGTCGGCTTCGCCATGGTATTATGTATCGTCGTATAGCTTCCGTTGTTTTTCCATCTTGATGAACTTTGCAAACTGGTTTGAATTTTAAAACTCTAATGTAATAAATTAGTGAACTATGTTAATGTGACGGGAATGTTGTAATCTCTGTGCTACTCCCCTTCGTGTGAGCAATGCTTCTCGATCCTGAGTAAGTGGTTTATCAGATGAAATCCGACGGACGACCAAGTTGACTTGCTTAAGGTGCATGATCGCGTATCAGGCGACTTAAGTGCATTTTAGTCAAGTTAATTTGGGTGTTTCTGCCACATCCAATTATGAGGAACTGTGTGCCATTAATTAGTTCTTGCACCCAAATGTGAAATGTTATGGAGACAAACCTGATTGCCTGATGTTTGGTTGGATCCAATATGTGTGCCATTAATTAGTTCTTGCACCCAAATGTGTATTCCAGGTTTTTTCTTGATCTGCCTCGAGGTTTTCTTGACCTTTTAGGGCAAGTACATTGATGTCATCTAATAGGCGATCTCATGCATTGACACGTAATCTTGAGACAGTTCAATAGGTAACCTGTACAATAGGTTGTCATATAAGTTGTCTGGTAGTGGTATATAATTCCTTAATTTATGCATAAGAAAAATAAAATATTATGAGTTGCATGGCAACAATAACTCGTACAATGGTTGTTAAGTTGTCTCGTAGTCCTACAATTTAGCTCATGAGGTGGTTGTTTCGTGAAGCAACGACCTCTTTCTCTCTCCTCGCTCTCTCTCCTCCACATCATCAAAAATCCTACGTGGCACTGCATGAGACGACCTATGAGACTGCTGACGTGTAGCAATGTACTTGCCCTTAGTATATGTTTTTCTGTGATGTTTTTCTTGATCTGTCCAGGTTGCATTGAGGCGCAATATTTTTTTTATGTCGATGGCCAACTGGGAATCAAATACATGTGGATGTTGATTGGCAAAGCATAGTAGTAATTAGTTGACTATGCCACAGTGATTGCATTTATTGTTGGCATAAAAAATCTGGAGGCAAATACTTGTATGATCTGTAGTCCATACATATTTTGGCATCTTGATGTTGACATGTAAAAACAATTTATGGCTAATCTTATATCCCATGTTTGTCCAGCCCTCTCTTTACCTTCACGGATATCATTGTAATCCAAATTTTATGCATGTTGTAGAGGCCTAAGTACAACAACACAGATCCAGATCCTGTTGATTTCTTTAGGGAATGTAAGAATAGTTCACAACATGGTCGTACTCCTCTTGCAAATGAGATATATGTAAGTTACATAATTATTGGATACATGTACTTTACTCAAGTAAATGCTTGGTTGAACACTAGTGTATGGCCTTGTTAAGTGGATTCATTCTATGTAGGAACATATGGTTGCAGAGAAGGAAAGAGAACCAGAAGAAGGAGAAGCACAAAAGTCTCCCTCCAAGATTGTTGCTAACAGTCTGAGCCAGATCAGCCGTTCATCCACCTTCCTTCCAAACATTGGTGTCGCTCGAGTGTCGAAGACTGCCCGGTCTACATCGACAGCCGCAGAAGCATGACTGCAAGCTCAGTTTGAGGCAACACTCCAAGCAGAAAGAGAGGTAGCTGCTAGGAAGCAGGAACAGTTGGAATCACAACTTCTTGCTGAGCAGGCCTCACTTGAAGCCAACCAAGCAGCACTTGAAGAAAACCAAAATTTGTTGCGCCAGACCCAAGAAGAAGTGAAGGGGGTGCATACCAAGTTTGAAGAGACTAATGCACTGCTGCAAGCTGTGCTGAAACTTCAGAAAGATTGAGGTAGGTCTGAATGCAGTTTCTATTGATGATGCCTTTGCCTAAGCTTTTGCTACCTTGCTAGAACAACAAACTTTCTCTGTTGTTGGAACTTTGTGCACTGTGTTGTCAGAACCTATGTCGAACTTATTTACATTTGTTTGTATGTTTGAACCTCTGTGATGTGTTTGAACTTGCAAGCACTGTGTCCTATGCTCTGGAATGTATGTGGATGATGGCTTGGCTGAAATGTGTATGTTTTATGAGCTGTGATGAGAATGCTGGAAAGATCTGTGTGACATTGGTCATTGAATTGATACATATATTTGAGCCACGTTCATCGTCGAACGAAAGGAAAATTTATGACAACCTAGAGTCATCTAAAGATGTCTCTAACTACCTTACATAACAAGACACAATGAAAATGTCACAAAATCTACATAATTATATATGACGTTACCGTATCGTCACAATAAGTTGTCTAAATCAGGGTTCCCAGGGTATTCATTGTGGCAGTTGGTGTATTAGGTGACGAGTTGACCAACCAATATGTGACAGCTGCAATCATCATTAAATTACAACAATATATGATGACACAACAAAACCGTCACAAAAGGTCATCACATTTTGTGACGGTATTCCATATTATTGTCACAAGGTACATTTAGCAACGGTCGATATATGACGACCTTCATGGCGGTGGTTTTTCATCATACCATTCATTTTGTGACAAATTCTGTACTTTTCATGACACTTTCAGTTTGTTATAAAAGCCCAGATTTTTTATAGTGCCACTTTCCTTAGCATACAATGCCCTAACAGCCTCGGAACGACGTCGTACCGAGGCTGCACTTGTACCCACATGAGGCCTCATTGGAACTCAGTTCCAGAAAGAGCGGGGTAAAGGTCCATACTGGTTCAATCATGTACTAGGCTTTCCCATCCCATACTAGGTATGAGATTAGTACTTTCAAACACTTGACCACAATCATCATCACGGTTCGACCTTAGCATATTTTTCCACTAGACAGATGGGAAAATCCACCAATTCCGAACATATAGCCCAGCCCCACCCATCATCCTTATGGTTCTAGCATAAGTAAACAAGCAACTCCTATAACTCACGAGTGATAGGAAATCACTTGACTTTTATCGCGTCCCTATTTAGCATTGCAATTACCCATTTTAACATACAAGTATTCAGCACATAGGTACCTAGGATCATGAAACTAAGATTTCAAGCAACTCCTATGAACTTAATGCACAAATATAAGTAACATAAGTAGTGCATAAATTTAGAAATCTGGATTATGCTCTAGAGCTTGCCTTCTTGTCCTAAGTTAGCCTTGGGCTCTTCCGAACTTTGGTTCGGGTCTTGGTTTGTCTCGATCACGTTTAGCTCAATGAGAGGGTGTCCTTCTTCATGTTCCGGGCTGAGCTCGTACGTTCGGTCAGTGAGGTTAGCTTCTACACGAGATGCATATGCATAAGATTTCATTTATAATTGTTCATGAGGTAGATTTCATTTCGTATACATTGTAAAAGCTCACGGTGCACTTCGAACACATTCACTAGATAAGTTTAACATTTCTTTTCTTCACACAAAAAGTTTGGTTGGAATGAAAACATGGCTTTTCTTTGATGGTGATTGTGTACACTTATAAGGTTTTAATAACTTAGAATTCATCAAAGAAAGGTGGTGGTCATTTTTGTGTTATTCATCATTCATTTGAAAAGTTATCTTATTTCTGAATTTTAAACAACATAACTAAGCATTCAAGCATTTTAAATCTAAAACAACATGAACATCACCTAGATCAGTAGCACAAGTTTCAAATCTTGAATATGCATGTCACCAGTGAACTAACAAAAGTGGTTTCACAATTTTTAGAACACTATGTGATTTATAAAGCATTTAATGTCTTTCACAAAAAAAAATCATAGATCCTACTACAGAATAGTAACATGCACAAAAATTATTTTTGAAATAAACTAGACATTACAAGGAATCCAACAAAACAAGATTCATATTTTTAGCATTTTTCTACATTTTTATATACATTTTTGAAGTTCTCAGCTATTTAAAACTAGGGATAAAAGAAAACCGAGGTCAACTCGCAAACTAGCCCCAGATCTAAGGTTTATTTGCACATAAGTCCTTTAAATCTTCCCCATACCCCTCTATTTCTCCTTCTTCTCCAACAGAACACCCACGCACGCACGTTAGAACAGAAACAGCAGGCGCACGACAGTTTCTGGCCAGCCATGGTGCAGGGCCTGCGGCGGCGGGGGAGGGTAGCGCAGATGGGGGAAAGCGGCTGGGGTGGCGCCCTGGAGTTGAGGTGGTGCTCACCAGCAGGGCAGTGACGAGGAGAAAGGGGCGACGCACGGGCAGAAGTTGGTGCCGAAGGGGGCTCCCGTGGGGAGGACCGTCCGGCGAGGGAGGGCGGCTAGGAAGCGGCAAAATGGATGCGCGGCGGCTTGAGGATGCTCCTAGCGTGAGGAATCGGCCGGTGGCTGCCCGACGGCGATGAATTTTTCTGGCAAAGAAAGGGGAAAACTTGGAGCTTGGTTATTGGCAATGGTGGTTTGGAGGGGGAAGGCTTCCAGGAGAAGCTGGGCGTGGTTTATAGATGAGGAGCAGCGCAAGGATAAGGATGACACAGCATGCGGGCTGTGGATTGGCGGTGAGGGACGGCGTCGGAGTTTGCCGGCCATGTGGCGGCCATGCCTGCCTACGGGAGCTCGGTTCAATGGAGGGCGAGGAGGGGCGTGGGCTTGGTCAGGGTTCACGTGGGTGACGAGCTGAGGGCCAACCGGCGACGGGCACCCTGTTGGGGTGCCCAATCCGGCGAGGGGCGCTGCCGGTGGCCAACCCGTGAGCGCACAGGTGCAAGCAGGAGGAATAAGACCCTGACTAGTGGGCCCGCGCTTCTTTTTTTAACTAATTCAACTTTGTCCTCTTATTTGACCCATCTACACTTGTCTAAAAATTACCCAAAAATACTCGTTGGAAAGATAAAATCACAAAGAATACAATTCAACAAGAATGAACTCAAGATATGCTATGGTTTTCACGCAATCAACAAAACAAAACAGCTAAAATTGAACTTTAAATTAATTTTTGGCACAAGCAAATGTTTCTGTAAAAATATTTTAAAATAACTAAATTGTATCTAGTGTTTAAATAAAATAATAGAAGGCATAGTTGTAAAGCAAAAATTGGGGTTTCTTCACAATTTTGAATTTTTAACAATAAACAACAATTATGTGAATTTAACAATGCATAACTTATACTTAGTTTTTGAACATCTTCTCCTTAAAATCATAAGAAGTGTTAATAACAAAAGTTGTTTGTTTTGAAATATTCTACAACTTTCATATTGGTCAAAGGTTGAGTTCTTATATAAAATTAATTTTTATTTGCTTTCCAAGTGATTTAGTAAAAAGGTGTTTAACAGTTAACCATGTTGATTTTGCTTTGATTTAAACTCAATTTTTCTTGATGTGGCTCCTAATTACTAGGAATGTCACAAAGGGTTTGGGCGGCGATGAAGTACATTGTTCTTGTGTGCGGCCGGCGCGTGCGAGGAGCCCGGTGTCGAGTTTTATTCAAAATCTTCACGGTTGATCGACACCACCAGCTACAGCTAGTTTAGCTTGCTTCCTCCACCAAGGTGTGTCATGGTGAAACGCGCGATGAGCTAATAGAGGCAGGAAATGCGTCGTTGGAGAACTCCAGTATGTGGTTCACGAAAAGCTAGCCACTTCAATTCGTGCACGCAATTCCTTTGAATTCATATAAAATCGATCCAAACCTCCTCCAATAACTACATCCATTGGGCTGAGTTCCAAGTTGGACCATGGGTCTATTTCGTATCGGGCCTGTGTACCTGTTACTTGGTTTCCTCGAGTAAGTAATCTGCCCCCTACAATTCAAAAAGGAAAAAGCTATCAGATGACAGGTTGCGCTGGAGCACCAATGCGCAGCCTGCGGTGATTATATATGAGCTCACAAAATATGTGACCAGTATTGGGCTGATGTGAAATTCTTTTATCGTTAGCTTAATGGGAGGAGGTATGAAGTTGAATCATTAGTGGACCAGGCCAGCAATAACTAGTTGGTGTACGTAAGTAGTCCATCCAATATAACTATAAATGATCATAGTACTCTCATTTGATGATAGAATTCAATTTTGTTTGCACTGTTGAGTTTATTAAGAAAAACCTACAAAATAAGATCCATATTTGATAGATTGTTGAAGCCATTTTATATGTACTAACAAGTTACATATAATTGTCGTAGCAAGTTATTTGTAAACTTACGTACGAATTAACTCCATAAGTTACTACATGGTCCACACATAAGTTGTTATGATTTATCTCTACATAGGTTGTTATGAAGTGTCTGCACAAGTTGGTATGATACATACATCACAAGTTGATAGACTCTGTACAAATAGATTGATACGCAATCTCTAAATAGATATCAATTACAATAATATAATCATATATTGTCTCTACAAAGTTGCTACAAGATCTCTCACTAAGTGGATAGCCGACATATAATGTATAAATTAATATTGTTCTACAAGTACCAACTTGATCCTATCTTACTATCAACTTATTCTTCGAATTAGTGCCAACTTATATTGGGATTAGCATCAACATTTAGGGTATGTTTGGGACCACTCCACTCCACAAAAATCAGCTTCACTCCACCAGCTTCACATTTTCCTAGCTCCACTCCAGCAACTCCAGAAAAATATGGAGCTGCTGCACGTGTTTGGCTAGTGGTAGTGCTCTAGCTCCAAAAATATAAGCACTTGTTGTGAATGGCCTATTTTACCCTTTGTGAACAGACCCACGTGTCTGTCTCTGCTCTCTCCTCCCCTTCTCTTTCTCCCTGGCGTGCAGCTCAAATCAAGCATCTCACACCTCGATTCGCGGCGGCGGTGCTCGATTCTCGGCGCCTCTCATCGTCTCGGGTTCTTACTACTGCAAGGCATCAGCACGATTTCTTTATTGAAGAATTGAGCTGATAACCGGTTTGTTCAATGATATCCAAGCGGCGCAGGCACCTCCTTGAGCTCCATCCTCTGGAAATGGACGTCCTGCACATAGCGGAATTCAGAAATCAAAATCCGTGTGCACATATAAGATTTGAGTATTTGACAGGTGTAAATCCTGCCAAGTGCCAATGGACATACCGAAGCAAAGTGGTTGACGTCGCGGTGGTGCGCCTCGTCGGCCCTCACCACGGTGACGACGTCCTTTAGCCTGGCATCGGCCGGGAGCTGCAGGATTAGCACACGGGGATGGGTCACGCCAATTGAGACCCTGATCATACGAGCGTTTCCCTTCGACGCGGCTGCCTCATCCTTCACCTCTGAGGCCGATGTGGACAGCAGCCGCACCCACACGGCGGCGGTGACCCGTTCCGCGCCGGCCGCGGCCTAGGCTAGCAGAGGCCTTGGCGCCGTGGCCGTGGCCACCAGAGATGAGACCGGGCCGAAGACGCGCGGGCCCAGGTGGCGCGCGGAATCTCGCGACGGGAAGGCGGTGATGGAACGGGGGAGCCGAGAGTGTTTTCTTTTCGGTGAATCGTGAATCGAAGCGGTACATGTGTAATTGGTAGTAATGGTGGGTAAATACCCACCAACTCCACGAGGAAGGTCTGAAAAGAGGGTTTTTGGAAAAAACGTGGATCTACCCTACTGCTCCATGTTTTTCCTAGAGCCAGAGTTGTTGGAGCTTGTTGGCGCTAGAAATCAGCTGATCGGATTCCCAGCGTCGGACACACGACCCGGGAGAATCTGCTTAGCTCCTGTTCGGGTGATCGCCCTGGTGCGGTTCGCGCGGCATGCCAGCCAATCTACAATCTGACCTGTTGATTGGCAAGGAAAGAAACGTGTCAGATCCTAGAGGTTGCGATCGGCTAAGTTTCCGATCTCGAGAAAGCTTATTAGCGAATCGGCCGATTTACCGTAATAAAGAAATCGGCTATGATGCAGCCGATTACCAGGTAGCGTTAATAAAGAAAACTGCTGGAGCAATCTAGATAACGCTACAGTAGCAACACTAGGAACAGATCTAATCGGCTATGCGTAAAATGAATAGATTAAACAACGGAGTACAAGAAAAGCCGAAATTACCAATTCCTAGCTGGATAACTAGTGATAAAACCAGAACATCAGGTAAAACCTAGAATTCTAGTAAATATCGATAACTGATGAATAAATCTAAACGAAACGACAGCGATGCGCCCGAAGTGAAAGCTTAGAATTTACTCGATAAGCGGAACTTACAAGATCGGCCGGAGGTCAAGTTGATGCAGCCCCGCCAACCCGTACGAACTCGTGAAAAAGAAGAAAAGTATTGGCGAAGTCGCCTGCTTGAAAGTAAGTACGAGGAAATAGTAGTTTGTTGTATTGAGTTGATTATGATTACAGATCTACAAGGGCGGCTATTTATAGCCTGTTACAAACGACTTCTTATCCGACTAGAACTCTATCCCTAAATTTAAACAGAAAACGAATATTTACAAGTACGATTCGTACTAGGTCGATTATCACGCGCTTCATGGGCTGATTCCCTCTTCATCTTCATAATCCTTCTTAGGCCCACACCGGCCCAACTATTCTAGCCTCCTAATCGGCCAACCATCTCATCGGCAAGGGACAACCGATTAGGACCCACACGTCGGGGCTCAGACTACTCCGACCCTGGAAACTAAGGTCGGGCGAGGCGGAACTCCAAGGGTCAATTGGCCGATCCTCGACTGTAGCATTAATCGGCCGATCCTCAACTGTAGCACCAACCAACCGATCCTTGACTGTAGCACCAATCGGCCGATTTCCAATCGTCGCCCTGGCATCTCGCCGTATCTTCTGATTTCTTCCTCTCCTAACGCCGATTTTACTCGTGTCGAAATTTGGCGTCAACACATGCCCCCCAGTTTCGAAGTAAAACATAGTCTTTACTTCGAAATTCTTTTCAACTTCCCTTCCGAAACAGACGCAATGAAAATATCCTTCCGTTTCGCGGTCTCCAACCTAATGATTGCAATCTTTTTTAAACGGGCGCCCACGACAACCACTACTCCCGAAAAACTCGAAACGCCGGCGCGGTAAAAATTCCACTTTTACCCTTCTCAGACCTCCTTTAAATATCAGCACATCCCGTACTTCCCTTATGAGCTCACGTCCTTCTTCCTCAGCGCACAGGCTTTCTTCTCCCTCCAACACTTCCCTTAGTCCTCCAGCTCTCCGGCGCCTCCTTCCTTTCACATTCCTTCCTACTTCTCCAATGGCGGCACCTTCAGGCACTTCACCAACTTCCGAAGCTCCAGAAATGGCACCTTCAGCGGAGGTTCTAGTAGCGACAGCGGCGGCTCCATCGACGGTAGAAGGAGCTCCATCAGCGAAAGTTGAGGCTTCATCCGAGATCCCATTGGCGGCTTCATCATCTGCAGCTGTACCGGCGATTCCGCCGATTACAAGGAGCTTCATCCCGGAGGTCATTACTGAAACTTTCCCTATCAGTAATGCATTTACTTTAGATCTATTTCTTACCCTCGCACCCCTTTTTCCTTTTTAGGCGGTTAGGCATCACATCACCATTCGTCTCACAGAAAACCCCAGCCTTATCTACCTTGGTCCCATGGGAAACCCAGATCCAACCGACTTAATCAATTTGGAAACCCATAGGATCCCCTTCAAACAATCAACTATGGACCTAGATCATTGGTTGGGTACCTTTAGGTCTTGGCCAAATGAAACTCCCGGCTGGAGGGAATGGTACCAGCGGATAGCCGCCTCCAAGAAGGTCCAATGGGACGAGCTCAAAATCGGCCAATGCATCGATCTATCCTTGTCCCAAATGGAACGGAATGAACCATTAGTAATGGCAGCTTCTTACTTCTGGTCCGATGCTCTCAATGCATTCTTGTTTGGACACGGACCCATGACCCCCACTCTGGCCGATGTAGTCTTGCTGACCGGCCTGGACATTTCCTCCCCGGACACCCCTTTCTGCCTTATAGCCACAACATCTCATCAGTTGGACACAAGGGGAATCGGCGGGTGGAAAGGTTTCATTAGATGCAACAAAAGGGCCGGATCTATTGAGAACAGAGAGCATACGACCTTCCTGATGATGTGGTTGGAGAAACACTTCTTCTATGGGAGAGCAGCTGGTCCATCTACCAATACTCAAGCTCTGGCCGAGGCATTATCGATAGGGACTTCCGTTCCCCTTGGAAAGCACTTACTGGGAGTAGCCTACCACATGCTTCACCAAATCGGCATCAAACTATCCCAAGGGGAGCCGATTGGAAACCCAGGTGGACCCTGGTGGTTTATTAACTTATGGCTTAACCTATACATGAGCAAGATTTCTCAGCAGCGAGTGGAACACATGACGTTCCCCAACGTCGAATCGGCAGAGAATCCCACTGTCCGACGTCGATGTACGTCCTTCGGCGAAGCGGCATCGGCCTTCTCCGGTTGCTCGTACTCTGCTACCAAGGTGGTCGAATACTTCCGGTGTTTTTATAACGGCTTTAATGAAGATGCAACCGTCTGGTTCCCTTATCAGAGAGATGACCCAATCTTTGAGCTCCCTTCTTGCTTCGACTCGACTACTGGCCGATTCGACGAAGATCTCACAGACGAACTAATTAAACCGGGAATCTTACCGGCCAACTTCTTCTTGGGGAAAGATGCTCCGACGTATGAGTTCTACAACCCCTCCGCTGCAGCACGGCAATTCGGCATGGGTCAACTGCCGATCCAGGCATACTTCGCCGGCCGAGCAAAGTTCAGAGATGAGCTCACCAAGGGCCTCGACTACAATCGGCTGCGAGACCGGATCCCAGACTCCAGTACCATAGACTTGAATGAGTGGATAGTAGCCCCCTTCGCTGTTCAACCATTCAAGCTATAGTGGGCCGAATGGAAACAGTATCTGTTCTGCGCTTCTGCATCGACATACTACAACCTCCTGGACCCAACCAACATCGATCCGAACGCCGAGGTATTCTTTCCTGACCGATTTTCATTCCTTATTAATGTTGTTAAACGTGTATACTAACTCTTGCTGTTGTCTCAGTCCGAGAACCGCGTTCCCCCAACACGCAGCCGGAGTGGCCGGCCGATAGAGGACCATCATCCATACACCATCTTCCCTCTTATCGGCTATAATGCCCCTTCCGTGGATGTGATCGTCGGCCGATCGAAGCAGGAGAAGAAGAAGGTTATCAAGAAGACAAGTCGCCAGGTACGAGCTCGTATAGAATCGGCCGATCCTCCTATGATTACATCAGCAGAAACTTCGGCCGCACTGCCCCCTCTAGCCGCTAGAGAAGTAGACACTCAAGCCGTCACGGAAGCTGGGGCAGCCGCTACATCATTACTGGTGGAGGCCATGCAGGTAAACTCATTGTCCGATCCTACCGATTGCCATCTCTATACTGACTCATCTTATATTAGACTGCACAAATCACCTCTGTGGACCCACAACAATCGGCAGCAACCCAATCGGTCATCGACACGCCAATGCTTCCATCCGCCGAGGTATACTACCCTTCAACTGATTCTCCTAGTATTTGAATGATGTTCTTATTCAATCTTTTGACATAGGTCACCGGAACACTAAGCGCCCCGCCTAATCAACCACTGGTCATCTTTCGGAAAGCTGGCCCGAGCAAAGCACCAATCATCGTGGAGTCTTCTTCTTCTGACGAACCAATGATACCAGCCCCTGAATCAAGAGTAATGGCCTCTCAAACGCAGTTTGAGGAAATCCGTTTTAAGGAGGTAAGAGATTTCCCACCCTTACTCGGCCGATTTGCTATCACCATCGGCTGATTTGTTTTCTTTTTGACTCACTATTTTCCAGGAATAGGACACCCCCAACAACAGTCTTTTTTTGTTTGCGGTCACACTCTCCGATGACGAGGAAGTCGCCTCTCGTCAGGTCACTTTGAGCTCCGTCCCTGATGACGTTCGTGCCAAACTCGCAAGCATCCGATCTCTTCTTCAAGAGGACATCGGCTGATTGGTAGAAGACGCCTCGCCGATTCGGCAACTTTTTGGTGATGTCAGCGGGCGAGTACCAGAAGAAGCGGAAGAGGTCTTGGCGCTGGCCGCGTATATCGAGTCAATGAGGATTTCGGTCTTTAGGGCCCTGCGCCATATGGCCGATCGCGCCAAGTTGACCAAGACTCGTGAAGAAGAAGACACGTACAAGCATCAAGCTCAAGAGGTGCATCAACGGATCCACTTTCTGGAAGACTCTCGCCCAGGAATTGTCGGCACGATAGATCGCCTCAAACGCCGAAGAGCAGAGCTTGCCAAGGAGATGGAGCAGGTGACCAAGGAAATAAACGCCGAAGAGAAGAGGCTTCAGGAACTTCCTTCCGTCATCGCCGATCTGAAATGGGAGAGGCAGCACCTAGCTCACGAAGCCCTCAAACTCCACCGCCATATGTCAGAAGTCCCTGGATCGGCAGAGGATGATCAACGGGTCCTGGACTCTGTCGATCAGATCCGGCGCCGAGCGATCGCAGCTATCAACACCCTTCTAGTCGACCTGTAAAAGCACTGGCAGTCTTTGTACGAACATTAATATCTCCTTTGACCATCCTTCACGGTGCCCCCTTATTTATTACCTTTTTCACTTCCGATGGGACACGTCTTACCAAACATCCACGCCTTCTTTTCTTATAAACGCTGGCCTAGGTCCCCATTCTGAGAGTACCTGTCTAGCTCGGCTTCATCTTCCCTGACTTGTTTTCGTCGGCGCGCTTTTCAGTCATGTCTTCTTCATCCTCTACCTTTTCCTCTGTTAATCAGGTAAAAGGTTTGCCTTCATTCTCTTTCTCAGTTTAATTCCTCTAAAGAGAATCGCATTTTCGGCGGCTATATGTATATTGTTGCTTTTCGCAGCCGCGGCGCCTTAGCCTTGAGCTCGAACGAGCCATCGGACTCATGCACTCCGACGAACCGTTGTCGCAAGAAGACAAGGATTTAATCAGGGCTCATCGCGACGAACTCCAAGAGCACGTCCCTGCTGACATCCGACGGATCTGGGACTTTCTTGACGGCAACGACCACCGGCGACCTCAAGCTGACAGAAGTCATGCGCTTCCTCATCAAATCATCCTTGAAGATGCAGCAGCAGGAACATCACGCCCGGCAATGGACCGGAGTCATCCTCTCCCCCGTCAAGTCGAAGCAGAGGCCGCGATGAAAGAGATAGAAGAACAGTACATCCGTCTTCTGATAGAACTAGGTCGGGCTGAGAGAGAGCTTAAGAAAAGGTGTGGTTAATTATTTTTTGTTCTAAGGGCGACTTGTACCGTGTCGGCCGTGTAACCCATCGCCCGTACCGAATAAAATATATCGGCCGATTTGGACGATTATGTTTTTTCTCTAGACGATTCATTTTGTATCGGCTGTGTGCTTGTTCATCGTGGTTGATCCTTACGCTCCGACCCATATACTAGGATAGTACCTTTTCAAGTATCTTCCGTTCAGAGCCCTAGTAAACTCTTCTCCTTTGATCGTTTCCAGAATATAGGCGTTTCCTGGAGCACATCTGCCGATTTTATATGGCCTTTCCCACGTAGGGGACCACTTACCGAATTTAGGATCTTTCGACCCGATCGGCAACACTAACTTCCATACCACGTCTCCCGGAGAGAATTGTTTGACTTTGACCTTCTTATCATACCATATGGCCACTTTCTTCTTGTTTTCTTCAATACTTATCAAAGCTCTCAATCGTTGGCCAGCCAAGTCATCAAGTTCCCTTTTCATGAGTGAGGAGTAGTCGTCGGCCGCCAACTGATCCTGGAGCGAGGTGCGTCTTGACCCTGCCCTCAATTCCCATGGTAGTACCGCCTCGTGACCGTACACCAACTGATAAGGAGACATCTTGGTAGCCCCATGGCAAGCCATCCTGTATGCCCATAGGGCTTCAGTCAGACATAAATGCCATTTTTTCGGCTGTTCCTCTATCTTCCTTTTGATTAACTTAATTATCCCTTTGTTGGAAGATTCGTCGTGGCCATTAGCTTGGGCATAATACGGAGAGGAGTTTAACAATTTGATTCCCATGTCGGCCGTGAACTCCTCGAATTCTCCTGATGTAAACATCGTCCCTTGATCGGTCGTGATAGTCTGGGGAATGCCGAAACGGTAGACGATATGGTCCCTTATAAAGTCAACCATAATAGCCGATGTTAAGACCTTTAACGGAATCACCTCCACCCATTTGGTGAAGTAATCAGTGGCCACCAGAATGAACTTGTGCCCTTTGCTTGACGGAGGATAGATTTGGCCGATGAGGTCTATTCCCCAACCTCTGAACGGCCATGGTTTGATAATGGGATTCATGGCCGATGCGGGCGCACGTTGGACATTCCCGTATTTCTGACAATCTTGGCATCCTTTATAATATTTGAAGCAATCTTCGAGAATCGTCGGCCAGTAATACCCATTATTCCTAATCATCCATTTCATCTTATGTGTCGACTGGTGGGCTCCACACACTCCTTCGTGGATCTCTCCCATCAGAGTCTTAGCCTCCTCCGTTCCTGGACACTTGAGTAGGACGTCATCGATTGTTCGGTAGAACAAGTCATCTTCCAGTAACACATATTTGGTAGCATGAAAACGTACCCGCCGATCCACTTTCTTAGATGGATCTTTCAGGTAATCGGCAATCTCCTTTCGCCAGTCGTTGGCCGCGAGTTCTAGAGCCATAGCGCCTTGAATCGGCCGATACCCAGATGCATGTTGGGCGAGCTTGTTGGCATCCTTGTTGTGATTCCTTGGGATGTGCTCAATAACTGCAGACTTGAATTCTTTCAGAAGTTGCAAGCAATCTTCGTAATAAATCCTCAACACATCGTCCTTGCACTCGGACCTCCCTGTTAATTGATCCACGATAAGCATGGAATCCCCAAAAATTTCGACAGAATTAGCCTTGACTTCCCTTAATAATTGTAACCCCTTCAGTACAGCTCGGTACTCTGCTTGATTGTTAGTGGCGGATGCTTCTATCGGCAGAGAGAAATCATAGCTTGGCCCCCGAGGCGATACGAGGACGATGCCGATTCCTGATCCGGCCCCACATGACGATCCATCAAAGTATAAGGTCCAAGGTACTGGTTCCACGAAGGTAGCCTCTGGTCCGCAGTGTTGGGCGACGAAATCGGCCATGACCTGACCCTTAATGGCTTTTGCCGATTCATACCGAAGGTCAAACTCCGACAAAGCTAAGATCCATTTTCCGATTCATCCTTTCAAAATCGGCAATGACAGCATGTATTTTACCACGTCATCCTTGCATACGACCACACATTCCGCTGATAGCAAATAGTGTCTGAGTTTGGTGCATGAGAAGTAAAGGCATAGGCACAACCGCTCTACTGGGGGATACCTTGTTTCGGCGTCCAAAAGTCTTCTACTAACATAATAAATCACCCGTTCCTTTCCCTCGAACTTCTAGACCAGAGCCGACCCAATAGCTCGTTCATCGGCTGATAAATATAGTTTAAACGGCTTAACAATTTGAGGTGGGACCAGTACCGGTGGTGAGACCAAATACTGCTTGATATCTTCCAATGCCTTGCGTTGCTCTTCCCCCCATATGAACTCCTGGTCGGGCTTCAACTTTAATAATGGTGTGAAGGCTTGGATTCACCCAGACAGATTAGATATGAATCTTCTGATGAAATTCACCTTGCCGATTAGAGATTGCAGTTCAGTTTTATTCTGCGGGGCCACGACTTTGTTGATGGCCGCTATAGTCTTTCGATTGATTTCTATTCCCCGCTCATGCACCATGAATCCTAAGAATTGTCTGGCGGATACGCCACAGGCACACTTATTCGGGTTCATCTTCAGCCCGTGTTTCTTAGTGCATTCCAATACCTGTCGTAAATCGGCCAGATGCTCCTAGTGTCCTTTTGATTTGACTACAACGTCGTCGATGTAGATTTCTACTAGTATGCCGATAAGTTTGTGAAATATGTAATTCATGGCTCTCTGATACGTAGCGCCGGCGTTTTTCAAGCCGAAAGTCATTACCATCCACTCGAATAAACCAAGGTGACCCGGGCATCTGAAGGCCATTTTGGATATGTCCTCTTCGGCCATTAGTATCTGATTGTACCCAGCGTTTCCATCCATGAAACTAATAACCTTGTGTCCTGCGGTGGCATCTATCAGCACATCGGCCGTCGACATGGGGTATCCGTCCATTGGTGTGGCCTGATTGAGATTCCTGAAATCGACGCATACGCGTAGCTTTCCGTTCTTCTTGTATACTGGTACAATGTTGGAGATCCATTCGGCATAACGGCATTGCCGAATAAATTTTGCTTCGATTAGCCGCGTTATTTCGGCCTTTATGTCTGGTAGGATTTTAGGATTACACCGCCGTGCAGGCTGTTGATACGGCCGATACCCCAGCTTTATGGGTAACCGATGCTCAACAATAGATCGGTCTAATCCGGGCATCTCATGGTATTCCCAAGCAAAGCAATCCTTAAATTCTCTTAACAAACTTGTCAATTTACACTTGTATTCCGGATCCAAATTTGCACTAATATATGTCGGCCTTGGTTTGGTGCCATCGCCTAAGTCTATCATTTCAAATGTACTGAACTCGTGTCCCAGCTTCCCATCTTCTCGGGCGAACTGATCCATTTAATCTGAGTCTTCGGAGCCGACTGCTCGGATCGGCTGTAGGCCAAAATCGGACACCTTCAGGAAGTCAGTGTCCCATATTCTCCCGGATATGCACTTGACGGTTTCGCAGCTCCACTGCTGCGTGTCGGCTGCCGCGACGCTGTATGCGGAATCGGCAGTGACCACCTCGATGTTGTCGCCGACCCATTGTACGAGGCATTGATGCATTGTGGACGGGATACAACAATTTGCATGTATCCAGTCTCGGCCGAGTAGCATGTTGTAGGACCCCTTGCCATTAATGATAAAGAAAGTAGTAGGAAGGGTCTTACTGCCGATGGTGAGGTCAACGCAGAGAGCGCCGCAAGCGGGGGATATGTTGCCCTCGAAGTCCATGAGCATCATATCTGTCCTGGTCAGGTTGTCATCGCTCTTCCCTAGCTTCCGGAACATGGCGTACGACATGATGTTGACTGCAGCTCCTCCGTCTACCAGTAGTCCAGTGATGGGTCGGCCGTTGACATGCCCTTTAAGAAACAACGCTTTCAGGTGTTGTCGTTTGTCATCTTCGGGCTTCTCGAATGTGGCTGTCATTGGCTCCAAAGCCAATTGTGCCATCTGCTCTTCTATTGCCGACATGTTCTGTCGGTCGGCAGGAGTCATGAATTCCATCGGCAGTATGAAAACCATGTCGATGTCGGCTGTCGATTCGTCGCCTCCTCTGTCATTTTTTTTGGGGTGCCATACCTGAGACTTGCCGTTCTTCTTGTCTGCCGTATGCCCTTGCTCTTCCTCCTGTTGTTCCCACTGGCGGAGATGTTGGATTCTTCGTTTTTGAGATTTGGTCAATCCATCGGGGCACCACTTGGGGTTCACCGATTTGGTTCGTGGCCTAGCACGTTCCCATTCTGGTTCGCGTCCTAAAGCGTTCTCGTCTGACACCCAAGCATCGGCTATTTCTTCAAGTCGACTGTGGACGCTAACCGGTCATGTTGATCAAATCTGCCCCCTGGCCTATCATTTCGCTCGCGCCTGCCTTCCGACCGGTCATATCGATCACTTCTGCCCCCCCCCAGCCGATCACGTACTGGAGGGCGCCGGTCATCTTGGTCGCGCCAGTTCCTGCTGATTGGCTCTGATTTCCCATCTCTAGAGCGAGACCTGCTGAACGGCTGATTGTTACGATACGGGTCGTTGCACTCAGGGCAATTATCGGCCGATGGCAACCTGAGGTTGCTTTCCCAACAGTGGATGAAGAACGGACATCGCCAGTGATCTTCATGTCACCGCATTGCTTCTTCCCAGGATCTTGAGCATTCATGTTGCCACTGACACTTATTGAGCAAAAATTGGGAAGTAATGGGCCTTCGTGGTTCTCCCATCCCGTCATCATCATCTCCCATCCGTCATTTTCCTTTGACGTCTTCGGGTGTTGCTTGGTTCCTAGGGTCCACGGTGCCGCTTTGCTTAGCCGATTCGGACGTCAGCACCTTGGTTTGGAGCGAATTCCTCCTTGTGTCAACCATGTTGGTGGGGAAGGGGTGCTGGTCGATTTTCATCGGCTTGGCCGATTTTGTTGGAACTTCAAATTTAAGTCTGCCTTGCTCGATGGCCGACTGTATCTGCTGCCGGAAGATTTTGCATTCGTTTGTATCATGGGAGGTAGCGTTTTGCCACTTGCAATATTTCATCTTTTTCAGCTGTTCGGCAGAAGGAATCGTATGGTACGGTGAGAGCTTGATCTGTCCTTCCTGGAGGAGGAGGTCGAAGATTTTATCAGCCTTTGATGTGTCAAATCCGAACGTTTCCGGCTCCTTCTTTCCGAACGGACACGATATCGGCTTCTTCCCTTTAACCCATTCCGCAAGGCCTTCTGTGTCCTCTTCGGTTTCAACCTCTTCTAAGTATTCCACCTTCTTCTGAAAGTTCCTTCGTGGATCGAAAGGACGTACTTCTTGACCAGACAACCGGTGGACGATTTGGCTTAAGCTTTCAAATTCCTGTGAGGCGTATTTTTCTTTGATATGAGGTAGGAGACCTTGGAAGGCTATATCGGCCAACTGTGCATCAGTCAGGGCTAGGGAATAGCATTTGTTCCTGATCTTCCTGAACCTTTGCACATACGAGGAAATTAGCTCGTCGCTTCTCTATTTGAGGCTGGTTAAATCGGACAACTTCATCTCATGTATTCCGGCGTAGAAGTATTTATGAAATTGCCTTTCCAGATCGGCACATGTAATTATCGAGTTGGGTGGTAACATGGTGAACCACTGGAAGGCCGACCCAGACAGGGATGACGAGAAAAGGCGCACCCGTAGAGCATCCTGCGCCGCTGCTTCCCCGCATTGGATGATGAATCTGTTCACGTGTTCCACAGTTGAGGTGTCGTCCAGTCCCGAAAACTTGGTGAAATCAGGAACTTTGTACCGATGGGGAAACGGCAGTGAGTCGTATGTAGGTGGGTATGATGTCCTGTATGTGTAGGTTTGTGCCTTCGGCTTTAAGCCGAATTGTTCCTGAATCACCTCTGCGATGCGCGCCGACCAGTCCGGCTGTTGCTGGTGTACTGTAGGCTGGGGAACTGGTACGTGCTGGTATATTGGCGGCGGGGTGACTTGATGATGAGTGAAAGCGTGTGGCGTCTGATGTGTCATAGCCGGCTGTGTAGTCAGGGTCGGTTGTTTGAACAAGCCGCTTGTTTCGTCATACAGTACGAGCGGCGCCACGCCCCGAAGTACTTCCGTTGATTCTGCTGCCCTGCTCATCTCCGGTGCGATAGGCTGATACTGCGGCAAGAGTGTCCTAGTGGCTGCCTGGAAAGATGCCTGGAGTTAAGGACTTCCATGGTTGGCCGGTTGATCCGGGGCGGCCGTCACTGATGGTGCCCCCCAAGGCGCTGTATTTAACGGAGGAAACTGCGCAGAGGACAACTGAATGGGACGTGGCTCGAGGTATTGTGTGCCATTAAATCCCATAGGGATCGATGATGAGGAAGCGCCAGAACCCCCAACTGGAATTTGGATCGGCTGAGAAGCCGAATAAGGTGTATTTGGATAACTCTTATTCAGAGCAGTAATTGGCGGAGCATATGCCGGCCCCTGGTACCCTTGAGATACACCGCTAGCTAAGGAGCTGATGACGGCATTGTATACCGTATTAGAAATCACCGGGGATTGATCGATGAAGACTTGATAGACAGATTGTTGAACCATCTCGGACATCTTGTCCGAGTCCTCGGTGATTGTGATCTGGCGGGGAGTTGGAAACGGAGTCTTTTTGACAATTTCCCCGCTCCTGGTGCGACTGAAGGACTGCAGACATGTCTTCCGGTAGTATGCCGTCTGCTTCTCTAATTCTTCCCTCTGGTCGTCCCTGAGGTCTGCTTCCGTCACTTCGATGACGTCATCTTCGGAGACTTCAGCAGCTTTCGACATAGTGGAGGTTGTATTGGTCCCACTGGGCGTGCCAAAAGTGTGTTGGCGCTAGAAATCAGCTGATCGGATTCCCAGCGTCGGACACACGACCCGGGAGAATCTGCTTAGCTCCTGTTCGGGTGATCGCCCTGGTGCGGTTCGCGCGGCGTGTTAGCCAATCTGACCTGTTGATTGGCAAGGAAAGAAACGTGTCAGATCCAAGAGGTTGCGATCGGCTAAGTTTCCGATCTCGAGAAAGCTTATCAGCGAATCGGCCGATTTACCGTAATAAAGAAATCGGCTATGATGCAGCCGATTACCAGGTAGCGTTAATAAAGAAAACTGCTGGAGCAATCTAGACAACGCTACAGTAGCAACACTAGGAACAGATCTAATCGGCTATGCGTAAAATGAATAGATTAAACAACGGAGTACAAGAAAAGCCGAAATTACCGATTCCTAGCTGGATAACTAGTGATAAAACCAGAACAACAGGTAAAACCTAGAATTCTAGTAAATATCGATAACTGATGAATAAATCTAAACGAAATGACAGCGATGCGCCCGAAGTTAAAGCTTAGAATTTACTCAATAAGCGGAACTTACAAGATCGGCCGGAGGTCAAGTTGATGCAGCCCCGCCAACCCGTACGAACTCGTGAAAAAGAAGAAAAGTATTGGCGAAGTCGCCTGCTTGAAAGTAAGTACGAGGAAATAGTAGTTTGTTGTATTGAGTTGATTATGATTACAGATCTACAAGGGCGGCTATTTATAGCCTGTTACAAATGACTTCTTATTCGACTAGAACTCTATCCCTAAATTTAAACAGAAAACGAATATTTACAAGTACGATTCGTACTAGGTCGATAATCACGCGCTTCATGGGCTGATTCCCTCTTCATCTTCATAATCCTTCTTAGGCCCACACCGGCCCAACTATTCCAGCCTCCTAATCGGCCAACCATCTCATCGGCAAGAGACAACCGATTAGGACCCACACGTCGGGGCTCAGACTACTCCGACCCTAGAAACTAAGGTCGGGCGAGGCAGAACTCCAAGGGTCAATCGGCCGATCCTCGACTGTAGCATTAATCGGCCGATCCTCAACTGTAGTACCAACTAACCGATCCTTGACTGTAGCACCAATCGGCCAATTTCCAATCATCGCCCTGGCATCTCGCCATCTTCTGATTTCTTCCTCTCCTAACGCCGATTTTACTCGTGTCGAAATCTGGCGTCAACAGAGCTAGACGCGTTTGGCTGCGAAATTTTTGGAATTGGTGGAGTGGAGCAATTTTTCCTGAAGTGATGTGCTTCCAAATAGACCATTAGTCTTTATTAGGTATGCATATAGAAGTAGGTACTAGATCTAGGCAAACATCAACCTTTAGTTTTCAAATCACAATTTGTTTAAGTTTTTATATAGGTTTTCACATAAGTTGACACATAATTTGTACATAAGTTGATGCATAACCTATATACACACTATGTCTGTATAAGTTGATGTAATATATATAACGATACTAGAATATGTTTGATGTGGGTCTTATTTTATAGATCTCATTGGTAATAAATATGTTGGTGCAAACGGAATTAAAAATGAGTATCGTATGTGAGAGTAAGATCATTTTGAAATGATAAGGAAGGGTTATCAATGTGCTAAATCATCCTTCAGCTTTCCTACCATTGCATCATGCCTACCTTATGGTTTCCCCACATGTGTTGACAACGGTGAAAAAATAATAAATCTAGTGTTTTTCTTGTCTGATTTGCTCAAGAAAGGAGGGTCGCGTGTTAAGCAATAGCACGACGGGTCGTGGGATAACTGGATAAGTGGTCCAACTCACTGGTTGATTTGTGGTGGGTTCTGTGATTCTGGAGCTCCTTGCCCATCCCTCACAACCACTACAACCATCTGCAGCTTCAACACAAAGACATGTCTCTCGATACAAATTAAAGCTAATTCTCGGCGCCATCAACAAGCACTTCGCTGAGCAAGATGCCCTCTTCGCCTCTTGGAGTGGTCCTCACCCTGCCCATGTCGACAGAAGAGGCACCCACCGCTGGATTGACCACCTCGCCGTTCACGGCCACAGCAGCGCGCACTCCTTTGCTGGCAGCCCCATGACATTTGGTTGAACCTATTTCATTCTTTAAAATAATTTTTTTTTCTAAATATTGGCAATCCACCAAAAAAAATCTAGCACACATGTCTTGATCATCCTCACGTAAGCCACAAGCGTGCTAAACCCATGAGCAACTCCTGATAATCTTCCTCTACACTGTTGCTACCTTGGTTTAACCATTGCAATTTGCTGATACAAAATGAAATTTCATACGTTGTTTCAAAGCATTCTAATTGTGAAGTATAGCATTAGCATTATTGTTAGTACAAAGATCAGTTCACTAGAACAAAACAAAACAAGTAAACTCACTAGTAGCAAGTCTAACTCTATGCTCATCGTGAACTAGCTGAGAACTAAACTTTTGATATAGATGATCACCAAAATTGTTGTATCCAGATTGTCAGCAGGGCCATAAAAAACTGAGTACCAATACGAGAATTGGATGCTTGTCTCGTGTGCGGAGTGTTGCGGTATTGTCGGGGAGAAATATTAGCGATCTCTCCAAGCCCATGGAAACAACAAAACATAAAGGCCAGACCCATCTACGATAGCGAAATTGCCGTCGGCCCAATATGGGAGGGAGAGGCCACGTTCCACCTCATCCGACCCGGTGCCACGGGGTCGGACATTCCCAACCCCTTGAAGACTAAACTCCGCCTCGCCCGACCCGAGGGGCCGGGGTCGGGGTTGCCCGACCTCCGCCGCAAAACTCCGCCTCGCCCGACCCTAGACGCGGGGATCGGACTCGTTCGGGCCCATGAGACAGATATCCACCTCGGGCGTAGATTGGAGGATCACGGTGCTGATCTCGTGGGTCCCCCAATCGACCTCACCATAAATGCGCCGTGGCCCTGACATGCAGAGAGGGGCTGGCGCTCCCAACGCAACCCGTCACGAATACCCATGCGCGACCGCGCGGCGCGAGCTGCAGTGGCTGCGGCTAACTCTGATTAGCCACAAGGTACTCATGGCCCGCACCGTCCGGCCCAGGAGGGCGTTCCGCTCATTCTCGCGCCCCCCGCTCCCGATGATAGGGACACGACGTCCGCGTCTCATGGGTGATCAGCAAGATAACAGAATCGGACATCCTCCCCGGCGGGCACAGATGCCAAGGCTGAACATCATCATCATGCTCGGCAGCAGCGGCGACCGGAGGGATCATCGACGGGATCTGGGGGAAACCGCCATCTCTCGGCGGGCGTGTTGATCGAGGCCGGAGGCCGGAGCGAGGGGCGGCGGCCCTGGAACTTGTTCCTCTGTTAAGTTGTATTTTACTTAGCTTCGTTTATCCTTCTTACTCCCTCTGACACCCGGTCTCATATGTAACCCGACCTCCCCTTGTGCTATAAAAGGAGGACCGGGGATCCTGAGACAGGGGACTCTCTCAAGAAAACAAAATACACTCACACCCATCTAGAGCACCAGTGCACTCTCAAGAGACCTGGGATCAGCTCCCTCTCTCGCACCTCTGTAACCCCTACTACAGAACTCCGTGTGGGTAACACGAGCAGCTCCCGATACTGGACGTAGGGCTTTCCTTTGCCCGAACTAGTCTAACCCCGTGTCTCCCATGCCACCATCCGAAGCCTTACGCGCATAAAAGAAATTTACTAGTCTAAGTCTTGATCCGCAAATCTTGATAACGACAGTTGGCGTGCTAGGTAGGGGACCTTTGCGCGTACATCTCCGGCTTCAGATGGCCAGCCAAGACGCCAGCTTCGCTCCGGGCTCCCTGATCCGCTTCGGGAGTCTGGACTTCCTCACCACCAGGGAGGGGATCGAGCTGATCCATCTCCTTGTCTTGCCCGCTCGCCCCACCATCCCCGGCTCCGCCGCCGGGACAGCGGCGAGCGGCCAGGCGCGCGCCGGAGGGCCTTTCCTAGGTGGTCGGCTCTTCAGGCTACGCAATGCCGCGGTGACCTATGGTCGCCTCCTGACGCGGTCCATGACCGTGTCGCCCACGAGAAACGAGCTCATAGGCGTGGCGAGGACGATCTCCGACGCCGGCTCTGACAACGGGAGCCACCACCCCTCGTGTGAGTGCTTCATGGCCGATGTACACTCCGAGGGGTCCAACAACGACGGCACCGAAGGGAGGTAGAGGACTCCCCCACCGCGCGCCGCGGCTACGACTGGGGCCCTTGGCAAGGCCCCGGTGCAACCTTGGCAGCCGGAGGCGCGCGCGGCGTCCCGCCAGGAGGTCGAGTGCCCCCGCAACGAAGGCGGAGCACGACAACAGGCGCACGACGTCCAGCAGCGTATCTGCACGGACGAAGAACGCCCCCAGCTCTTCGCTCGCGCCAGCCAGAACATCGTTGCCGCAGCAGCCCTACTCCGGCGACTCCCCGAGCCGGCGACGCCCGAGGAGCGACGGGCGCGCCAAGAGGTGCACGACCTGCTCGAGTGCGCCGCTGTTCAGCAGGCGGAAAGCTCCAGCATCCCGGTGACGCGGGCAAAACGCCAGCAGGGCGGCGCCCGGTGCGCCCCCGGAGAGGCGGGGGGAGTCTGTCCACCAGCCTCCTCCTAGGGCAAACCAGGCCGCGTCCGCTCGATGGACACCACCACCCGCAGGAGGCGGGGCTCGATCCGTTCACCGACATGTCAGCCCTGTCCGCGATGCCCGCGACACCTTGGACGCGCGGAGGCGCTCCCGCGCGGACAGGGAGGATGGGGTAGATCACGGCTATCACGTCCACTGTGGCGGGCGCTACGACAGCGAAGAAGACCGAAGCCCGAGCCCCGACCCGGTGGGGCCCCGGGCCTTCTCCGCGCGCATCCTGAACGCGCCGTTTCCATCGCGCTTCAGGCAACCAACGAATGTGACCAAATACTCGGGGGAGACAAACCCCGAGGTATGGCTTAGCGACTACCGGCTTGCATGTCAGGCCGGTGGGGCGGACGATGACTTGTTCATCATCCGCAACCTTCCACTCTTTCTGGCCGACTCGGCACGAGTCTGGCTGGAACATATCCCTTCGGGTCGGATCCGCTGCTGGAACGACCTGAAGGAGATATTCATAGGAAACTTCCAGGGCACGTACACGTGCCCCGGCAACTCCTGGGATCTCCGAAGCTGCCGACAGGGATCAGACGAGTCCCTCCGGGACTACATCCGACGCTTCTCCAGAAAGCGCACTGAGCTCTCCAACGTCGCGGATGCCGACATCATAGGGGCCTTCCTATCAGGAACCTCCTGCCGGCCCCTCATCCACGAGCTAGGGCACGGAGGCCTGCGAATCACGGAGGAGCTCGTCAACATTGCCACCAGCTACGCCTCGGGCGAAGAGGCCGTTGGAGCAATCTTCGACCGCTCCAAGGGCAAGGCTAAGCGGGAGGAGGATGCTGACGAAGGCACCTCCAACCGTCAGCAGAAGAAGAAAGGCAAGCAGCGGCGCGAGGCTCCCCTCATGGCTGCTATCGAGCACAAGCGAGGACAGCCGCCCCCAGAGGGCACTCCCGGCTTCTTCGACAAGCTGCTCGAGGGACCGTGCTCGAACCACGAGTTCCCCGCAAAACACGCCTACAAGGACTGCAACCTCATAAGAGGTACTTCGTAGGCAACTCGGTGAAAGGCGACCGGAAATGGAAGCCCCACGAGGAGAAGAAGGGCTTCCCCAAGGTGGATGGCTGCTTCATGATCTTCGGCGGCCCGGCAACGTACGAATCCAAGCGCCATCAGAAGCTGGAGCGCCGCGAAGTCTACGCGGCCGAGCCTGCGATGCCGGCCTTCCTTGACTGGTCGGGGTCCACCATCACCTTCGACCAGTCCGACCACCCGGGACGCGTCCGGCGTCCGAGACGCTACCCTCTCATCGTCGACCCCATCGTTGGCATGACGCGCCTCACCAAGGTGCTCATGGACGGAGGCAGCGGCCTCAACATCCTCTACGCCAAGACCCTCGACGCCATGGGGATTGATTGCTCCCGCCTCCGCCCCAGCAAGGCACCGTTCCACAGTGTCGTGCCAGGGAAACAGGCAATGCCTCTCGGGCAAATCGACTTGCCCATCACTTTCGGGACCCCTTCCAACTACAGGAAGGAGGTCCTCACCTTCGAGGTGATAGGATTCCGCGGAACCTACCACGCCATCTTGGGATGGCCGTGCTACGCCAAGTTCATGGCCATCCCCAACTACACCTACCTCAAGCTCAAGCTGCCGGGCCCAACGGGGTCATCACTGTCGGCACGTCTTTCCAAAAGGCGTACAAGTGCGATGTGGAATGCTGCGAGTACGCTGCGGCCATCACCTCCGCAGGAGATTTGGTGGTCCAACTCGCGGAGGGCACCGAGGACCAGCCCGACTCCAAGCTATCGGCCACCTCCTTCGAGGCCACCGAAGGCGTCAAGGAGGTCCTCCTCGACCCCAGCAGCTCCGACGACCGGACCGTGCGGATCGGCGCCACCCTATCTCCCGAATAGGAAAGCGCGCTCGTCGACTTCCTCTGCGCGAACAGCGACGTCTTCGCGTGGAAGCCCTCGGACATGCCCGGCATTCCGAGAGAAGTCGCCGAGCACTCCTTGAACATCAAGGCCGGCTCCAAGCCAATAAAGCAAGGTCTGCGCCGCTTCGATGAGGAGAGGTGCAAGGCCATCGGCGAGGAGCTCCAGAAGCTTTTGGCGGCCGGATTCATCAAGGAAGTGTACCACCCTGAGTGGCTAGCTAATCCTGTTCTTCTACAAAAAAAGAATGGGAAATGGAGGATGTGTGTTGATTATACCGGTCTCAACAAAGTGTGCCCAAAGGATCCGTTTCCTTTGCCACGCTGTTGGCGCTAGAAATCGGTCAACCGAATCCCAGCGTCCGACACACGACCCGGGAGAATCTGCTTAGCTCCTGTTCGGGTGAATGCCCTGGTGCGGTTCGCGTGGCGTGCCAGCCAATCTGACCTGTTGATTGGCAAGGAAGGATACGTGTCAAGTCCAGAAATCATGATAGGCTAAGTTTCTGATCTCGAGAGAGCTTATCAGCGAATCGGCCGATTTACTGTAACAAAGAAATCGGCTATTAGGCAGCCTGATCTCTGTAGCCTTGTAGACAGGGAATTACTAAAGTAACTGATACAAAGCTATAATAACAACATTAGGAACAGATCTAATCGGCAATAGATGAATTTGATAACAGAAGGTAAATAAAGTCGAAACTACCGATTCCTAGCTGGATAACTGGTGATAAAGACTAGAAAAACAGGTAAAACCTATGGATCTAGCAAATATCGATAACTAGTGAATAAATCTAAACGAAACAACAGCGATACACCCAAAGTTAAAGCTTAGATATTACTCGATAAACGAAACTTACAGAATCGGCCGGAGATCAAGATGATGCAGTCCTGCCAACCCGCACGAACTCGTGAAAAGAGGAAAGTAATGGCGAAGTCGCCTGCTTGAAAGTAAGTACGAGGAAAAAGTAGCTTGTTGTATTGATTAGTTGATGATTACAGATTTACAAAGTTAGCTATTTATAGCCCCGTACAGATAACTTCTTAACCGACTAGAATTCTATCCCTAATTCAAACAGAAAACAAATATCTACAAGCACGATTCGTGCTAGGTTGGTTACTCCACACTTTGTGGGCTGATTTCCACCTCATCCTTCATATTCCTTTCCAAGCCCATACAGGCCCAATTAACCCATCCTCCTAATCGGCCGATTCCTCATCGGCAAAAGGCTACCGATTGGGACCCTGGTATATTCGACCCGAAGCGAGACAGAAGTCACCGGCCGATCTCACACCGTAGCACCATTTGGCCGATTCCCAACTGTGCTTCTCTGATTCCCTCTCTTCTTGGCGCCGATTCTACTAGTGACGAAATCTGACATCAACACATGCCCCCCAGTTTTGGAGTAAAACATAGTCTTTTACTTCGAAATTCTTTATAACCTCCCCTCCGAAACGGTCGCAGTGAAAATATCCTTTCGTTTCGCGGTCTTCCAGCTGATCATTGCAATTTTTCGAAACGGGCGCCCACGACAGCCACTACTCCCGAAAAACTCGAAACGCCGGCGCGGTGAAAATTCCATTTTTACCCCCCTTCAGGCATCCTTTAAATAGCGCTTCACCCCGCACCTCATCTTCAAGCTCACGTCTCTTTTCCCAGCGCGCGTGCCTTCTTCCTCCTTCAGCATCTTTCCCTTGCCGCCGAAGCTTCCTAGCTCCACCTCCTGTTACTTTTTCCTCTTCTCCTCCAATGGCGGCTCCTTCCGGCAGCTCTCCCGTGCGCGATGTCCCAGAAGTAGCGCCTCCGGCGGTGGTGACGACAGCCGTTGCTCCATCCATAGAAGAGGAAGCTTCATCGGAGATCCCAATGGC
Organism: Setaria italica; assembly: GCF_000263155.2. Lineage (NCBI taxonomy): Eukaryota > Viridiplantae > Streptophyta > Magnoliopsida > Poales > Poaceae > Setaria > Setaria italica. Next base: position 1,661,134 of record NC_028454.1, on the reverse strand, counting down.
GATCCCCATCGCGGCCCCATCGTCCGCATCCGCACCGGCGACGACGCCGATCACTCAGAACTTCATCCCAGAGGTAAATACCGAATCCTTCTTCCATCGGCAACATATTTACCTTAGATCTGTTTCTTACTTTTCTACACTCCCTTTTCCTTTTTTAGGCAGTTAGGCATCGAATTACCATTCACCTTACGGGAAATCCCGGCCTTGTTTGTCTCGGACCTATGGGAAACCCAGATCCAATAGATCTTATAAATTTGGAAACCCACAGGATACCCTTCAAACTGTCTGATATGGACTTAGATCAGTGGCTGGGTACTTTTAGGTCCTGGCCGAATGAAACCCCAGGTTGGAGGGAGTGGTACCAACGGGTGGCCGCATCAAAGAGCGTCTCATGGGAAGAGCTCAAAATCGGCCAGTGCATCAACCTATCCTTATCCCAGATGGAGAAAAATGAGCCGTTAGTGATGGCGGCTTCTTATTTTTGGTCTGATGCACTTAATGCCTTCTTATTTGGGCATGGTCCTATGACCCCAACACTGGCCGATGTGGTCCTGTTGACTGGCCTCGACATATCTTCCCCGGACACACCCTATCACCTTCTAGCCGCAACATCACATCGGCTGGACACAAGGGGAATCGGCGGGTGGAAGGGATTTATCAGGAGTAATAAGAGGACCGGGACTGTTGAGAATAGGGAGCACACAGCTTTCTTGATGATGTGGTTAGAAAAACACTTCTTTTGCGGAAGAGCCGCCGGCCCATCAACCAATACCCAGGCCTTAGCTGAAGCACTGTCCAGAGGAAACCAAATCCCTCTTGGGAAACATCTGCTAGGGGCCGCGTACCACATGCTCCATCAAATCGGCATCAGACTATCCAAGGGAGAGCCGATCGGCAATCCAGGCGGACCCTGGTGGTTCATCAACTTGTGGTTGAACCTTTATATGAGCAAGATCACTCAGCAGCAGGTGGACCGCATGATGTTCCCCAACGTCGAATCGGCGGAAGACCCTACCGAACGTCGCCGATGCATGCCCTTTGGCGAAGCGGCATCAGCTTTCCCAGGTTGCACGTATTCTGCTACAAAGGTAGCCGAGTACTTTCGATGCTTCTATAACGGATTTAATGAAGATGCAACCACTTGGTTTCCTTATCAGCGGGATGACCCGGTCTTTGAACTCCCAACTTGCTTTGATTCGACTACCGGCCGATTTGATGAAGAACTCTATGACGAGTTAATCAAGCCAGGACTCCTGCCAGCCAACTTCTTCTCAGGGAAGGATGCCTCTACGTATGAATTCTACAACCCTTCCGTTGCAGCACGTCAGTTCGGCATGGGTCAGCTGCCGATTCAGGTGTATTTTGCTAGCCGAATCAAGTTTAGAGATGAGCTCACATCTGGTCTGGATTACAGTCGGTTAGGAGACCGAATTCCGGACTCCAGTACTATTAACCTGAACGACTGGCTAGTAGCTCCCTTTGCTGTCCAGCCGTTCAAACTTTGGTGGGCCGATTGGAAGCAATTTCTCTTCTGCAACTCAGCATCGGCATACTGCAACCTCTTGGACCCAGCCAACATCGACCCGAACGCCGAGGTACTTTACTTAGCCGATTTGTATTCCTTTTATCGTGACTAATCACTAATGATTTTATTACTTCTTCAGGCCGAGAATCGAACTCCTCCAACACACAGCCGTAGCGGACGGCTAATAGAGAATCATCCATACACCACTTATCCTCTTATCGGCTATGATGCTCCGTCCGTAGACGTGATTGCTGGCCGATCAAAACAAGTCCAGAAGAGGACCACCAAGAAGACCAGTCGCCGAGTCCGAGCTCGTATAGAATCGGCGGATCCTCCTGTGCTCGTATCGGCAGAGACTCCAGACGCACCACCTTCTCAGGTCATTCAAGGTGCCGATACTCAAGCCGTCGCGCAAGCTGGGGCAGCCGCCGCGTCGTTGTTGTTGGAGGCCATATAGGTAAACCTAAGTTTTATTGCTTCTGATTGTTATTCTGATATTAACCCTTCTTATCCTTAGACTGCACAGAGCACTCCTATGGAAATACAACAATCGGCAGCAACCCAACTGGCCATCGGCGCACCCTTGCTTCCATCCATTGAGGTATAGTACTATTTTACCGATTTCCCTTGGTATTTGCATAATGTACTTATTCAATCCTCCGACACAAGCCATCGACACACCAAGCGCTCCTCAACCACCAATCTTTTCTCAGGGAGCTGGTCCAAGCACCGCGCCGATCGTTGTGGAATCTTCTTCATCTAATGAACCCATGGCGCAAGCCCCTGAGCAAGGCGTGTCGGCTTCCCAAGTGCAACATGAAGAAATTCGCTTTAAAGCGGTAAGTTATGTTCCGGCTTTTACTCAGCCGATTTGCTTTTACTCCCAGCCGATTTATTCCCCCTTCTTATTATCTCCAGGAACAAGACACCCCCGACAACAGCCTCTTTTCTTTTGCGGTCGCTCTCTCCGACGATGAAGAAGTTGCTTCTCACCAAGTTGCCTTGAGCTCCGTTCCTGATGACGTCCGAGCCAAACTTGCTAGTATCCGATCCCTCCTTCAAGGGGACATCGGCCGACTAGTAGAAGACGCTTCACCGATTTGGCAGCTCTTCAGTGACATCAGCGGACGAGTACCAGAAGAAGCGGAGGAAGCCCTGGCGCCGGCGGCCTTCATCGAGTCTATGAGGATCCTGGTTTTCAGAGCCCTTCGTCATATGGCCGATCGTGCCAAACTGGCCAAGACTCGTGAAGAAGAGGACGCGTTCAAGCGTCAAGCCCAAGAGGCACATCGGCGCATCCATTTTCTGGAAGATTCCCGCCCGGCGATCATCGGTGAGATAGACCGCCTCAAGCGTCGGAGGGCGGAGCTTGCCAAGGAGATGGAGCAAGTGACCAAGGCAATCAGTGCCGAAGAGAAAAAGCTCCAAGAGCTACCTTCTGTCATTGCCGATTTGACACGGGAGAGGCAGCGCTTTGCTCACGAGGCCCTAAAACTCCACTGCAGCGCATCAGAAGTCCCCGGATCGGCGGATGAAGACCAACGGGTCCTTGACTCTGCCGATCAGATCCGGCGTCGGGCAATCACGGCTATTGATACCCTTCTGGGTAATCTGTAAAACACTAACCGTTTTGTACGAACATTTACTATCTTGTTTGACCGTCCCTCGCGACGCCCTTTCTATTTATTGCCTTTCTTATTTCCGATGGGACGTAGCCTTACCAAATTTCCACGCATCTTTTTCCCATAAATACCGGCCTAGGCACTTTCTCCCGATAGTATCGGTTTGGCTTTCGATTTTACTTTCTCATTCCTCTCATCGGTGCGACTTTCTGTCATGGCTTCGTCGGCTTCTTCTTCTTCTGTTAACCAAGTGAAATCTTGACCTCGACTTCCCTTTCTTTTTAGATCCTAGGAAGAAAATGCCCCTTCTTATTCCTTCTTCGTTTCAGCCTCAACATCTTAGTCCTGAGCTCGTGCGCGCCATTGAGCTCATTCACTCTGAGGACCCATTGACGCCGGAGGACAAGAAGCTGATCATGGCTCATCGCGAGGAACTTTGAGACCACATCACTGCGGAGGCTCGTGTGGTCTTGGATCTCGTGGAGAGTGATAGTAGCCGACGATCTCCAACCGTTAGGAGCCATCATTGTGACGACCTTCAAGACAATATCGCCATGGCGGCCCGGACCATCTTGGACTTTGTGGAGAGCAACGGTAGCAGGCGACCTCCCACTGACAGGAGCCATCTGCTTCCTCCGCAAGTCGTCCTCGAAGACGCGGCGGCAGGGACTTCGCGCCCGCCCATGGATCGGAGTCATCCTCTTCCTCGTCAAGTTGAAGCGGAGGCCTCAATGAGGGAAATAGAAGAAGAATACCTCCGCGTCATGAATGAGTTGGAGCGGAATGGGAGGGAGCGCAAGAAGAAGAAGAATTAGTTATTTGTATTTTTTGTCCTAAGGGCGACTAATGTTTTGTTGGCCATGTAACCCATCGCCCGTACCGAATGAATACAATCGGCCGATTTGGACGACTACGTGTTCGAATCGATCTGTATCGGCTATGTGTGATTGTATTACAGTTAATTCCTTATGCTCCGACCCATATACTGGGATAGTATCTTTTTAAGTACCTTCCATTCAGAGCTCTAGTAAATTCTTCTCCTTCTATTGTTTCCAAAATGTAAGCATTCCCTGGAGCGCATCTGCCGATTTTATACGGCCCTTCCCATGTAGGGGACCATTTTCCGAATTTAGGATCTTTCGACCCAATTGGCAATACTAACTTCCATACCAAGTCCCCAGGGGAGAATTGTTTGACTTTGACCTTCTTATCGTACCACCTGGCTACTCTCGTTTTGTTTTCTTCAATGCTTATCAGAGCCCTCAATCATTGGCCAGCCAAATCGTCAAGTTCCCCTTTCATGAGTGATGAGTAGTCATCGGCCGTTAACTGGTCCTGGAGCGAAATACGCCTTGATCCCACCCTCGATTCCCACGGTAGTACTGCATCGTGACCGTACACCAACTGATAGGGAGATAACTTGGTAGCCCCATGACAAGCCATCCTGTACGCCCATAGGGCCTCAGTCAAACATAGATGCCATTTCTTTGGTTGTTCCTCGATTTTTCTTTTGATCACCTTGATTATCACTTTGTTGGAGGACTCTGCCTGGCCATTGGCTTGGGCGTAATACGGAGAAGAATTTAACAGTTTGATTCCCATATCGGTTGTAAATTCCTCAAATTCCCCCGATGTGAACATTGTTCCTTGATCGTTTGTTATAGTCTGAGGGATGCCGAATCGGTAGACGATGTGATCCTTTACGAAGTCGGCCATGATAGCCGATGTCACGGCTCTTAACGGAACTGCCTCTACCCATTTGGTAAAGTAATCAGTAGCCACCAGAATAAATTTGTGCCCTTTGCTTGATGGTGGGTAAATTTGGCCGATAAGGTCTATTCCCCATCCCCTGAACGGCCATGGCTTAATGATAGGATTCATGGCCGATGCGGGTGCACGCTGGACATTTCCAAACTTTTGACAATCCTGACAACCCTTATAATATTTGAAACAATCTTCGAGGATCGTTGGCCAGTAGTACCCATTATTCCTGATCATCCATTTCATCTTATGGGCCGATTGGTGTGCTCCGCATACCCCTTCATGGATTTCTCCCATTAGAGTCTTGGCCTCCTCTGTCCCAAGGCATTTGAGAAGAACTCCGTCGATCGTTCGGTAGAACAGGTCATCTTCGAGTAGTACGTATTTGGTGGCATGAAAACGTACTCGTCGCTCCACCTTTTTAGACGGATCCTTCAGGTAGTCGGCAATTTCTTTACGCCAATCATCGGCCGTGAGTTCTAGAGCCATAGCGCCTAGAATTGGCCGATATCCAGATGCGTGCTGGGCGAGTTTGTTGGCGTCTTCGTTGCGGTCCCTTGGGATGTGCTCGATTACTGCCGATCTGAATTCTTCTAAGAGCTGTAAGCAATCTTCGTAATAAATTCTTAATACGTCGTCTTTGCATTCGGACTTTCCGGTCAGTTGATCCACAATAAGCATAGAGTCTCCGAAGATCTCAACAGAATCGGCCTTGACTTCCCTTAATAGTTGTAGGCCCTTCAATACAGCTCGGTACTCCGCTTGATTGTTAGTAGCGGCGGTTTCTATCGGTAGAGAAAAATCATAGCTTGCCCCCCGAGGCCATATGAGAATGATGCCGATTCCGGATCCGACCCCACACGATGACCCATCGAAATATAATGTCCAGGGTGCCGGCTCCACGAGGGAAATCTCCGGTCCGCAGTGTTGTGCGACGAAATCGGCCATAACCTGACCTTTGACGGCTTTGCCCGATCATACTGCAGGTCAAACTCTGACAAAAGCCAAGATCCAATTGCCGATTCGGCCTTTCAAGATCGGCAGTGATAGCATGTATTTTATTACGTCGTCTTTGCATACGACCACACATTCTGCCGACAGTAGATAGAGCCTGAGTTTGGTGCATGAGAAGTAAAGACATAGGCACAAACGCTCCATCGGAGGATATCTTGTTTCAGCATCCAGAAGTCTTCTACTGACATAATAAATTACCCGCTCCTTGCCTTCAAACTCCTGGACTAGAGCCGACCCAATAGCTTTTTCATCGGCTGATAAGTATAGTTTAAACGGCTTACCAGTTTGAGGAGGAACCAACACTGGTGGTGAGACCAAATATTGCTTGATATCTTCCAGTGCTTTGCACTGCTCCTCTCCCCATCTAAATTCCTGGTCAGGTTTTAGCTTCAACAGTGGTGTGAACGCCTGAATCTGCCCAGATAGATTAGATATGAATCTTCTGATGAAATTCACCTTGCCGATTAAAGACTGCAGTTCAATTTTGTTCTGTCGGGCCACGACTTTGTTGATGGCCGTTATGGTCTTCCGATTGATTTCGATCCCCCGTTCGTGCACCATGAATCCTAAGAACGGTCCGGCGGATACGCCGAAAGCACATTTATTGGGGTTCATCTTAAGCCCGTGTTTCTTGGTGCACTCTAGCACTTTTCGCAAATCGGCAAGATGCTCTTCGTGACCTTTGGACTTGACTACAACATCATCGATGTAGATTTCTACCAGAATGCCAATGAGTTTGTGAAATATGTAATTCATGGCTCTCTGATATGTAGCACCGGCGTTCTTCAAGCCGAAAGTCATCACCACCCATTCGAACAGGCCAAGGTGACCTGGGCATCTGAAGGCCATTTTGGGTATGTCCTCTTCGGCCGTAAGTATTTGATTGTACCCAGCGTTTCCGTCCATGAAGCTAATAATCTTGTGTCCCGCGGCAGCGTCGATCAGTACATCGGCCGTCGACATGGGGTAACCATCCATCGGTGTGGCCTGATTAAGATTCCTGAAATCAACACAAACGCGTAGCTTTCCATTTTTCTTGTATACTGGTACGATGTTGGAAATCCACTCGACATAACGACATTGCTGAATAAATTTTGCTTCGATTAGCCGAGTTATTTCAGCTTTTATGTCTGGTAGAATTTTAGGATTGCAGCGCCGTGCGGGTTGTTGGTACGGCCGATACCCTAGTTTTATGGGTAGCTGATGTTCAACGATAGATCGGTCTAAACCGGGCATCTCGTGATACTCCCAAGCAAAACAATCCTTAAATTCCTTTAACAAATTTGTCAATTTACACTTGTATTCTGGGTCTAAATTTGCACTAATATAAGTCGGCCTTGGTTTGGTACCATCGCCTAAGTCTATCATCTCCAATGAATCGGCCGACGTGAACCTGTGCCCTAGCTTCCCATCTTCTCGGGCGAACTGATCCATCTACTCTGAGTCTTCGGAGCCGACTGCTCGGATCGGCTGTAGACCAAAATCGGTGACCTTCAGGAAATCGGTTTTCCATACTCTGCCAGATATGCACCTGACGGTTTCGCAGCTCCACTGCTGCGTGTCGGCTGCCGCGATGCTGTACGCAGAATCGGCGTTGACCACCTCGATGCTATCACCGACCCATTGCACGAGGCATTGATGCATTGTTGACGGGATGCAGCAGTTTGCGTGTATCCAGTCTCGGCCAAGTAGCATGTTGTAGGACCCCTTGCCATTAATAATAAAGAAGGTGGTAGGAAGGGTCTTACTGCCGATGGTGAGGTCGACGCAGAGAGCACCGCGAGCGTTTGACACCTTGCCCTCGAAGTCCTTGAGCATCATGTCTGTCTTGGTCAAGTCGTCGTCGCTTTTCCCAAGCTTCCGGAGTATGGCGTACGGCATGATGTTGACTGCAGCTCCTCCGTCTACCATCAGTCTAGTGAGGGGGCGGCCGTCAACATGCCCTTTAAGGAACAGCGCCATCATGTGTTGTCGTTCGTCATCTTCGGGCTTCTCGAAGGTGGCCATCATTGGCTCCAAGGCCAACTGTGTTGTCTGTTCTTCTATTGCCGATACGTCCTGTTGATCGGCGGGAGTCATGAATTCCATCGGCAATATGAAAACCATGCCGATCTCGGCTGCCGATTCGTCACCCGCCGATTCGTCGTCCCCTTTACCGTTTCTTTTGGGGCGCCACACCCGAGGCCTTCCTTCCTTCTTGTCCGTCGCACTTTCTTCTTCTTGCTGTTCCCATTGGCGGAGACGTTGGATTCTTCATTTTTGAGACTTGGTCAATCCATCGGGACACCACCTGGGGTTTATTGGTCTTCCCCCTGACTTGGCGCGTTCCCACTCCGGTTCGCGTCCTAATGGGTTTTCGTCTGTCACCCGAGCATCGGCCATCTCTTCGAGCCGGCTGTGAACGTTGGCCTTGTTTTCTGACCGGGTAGGACTCATGCCCCCCTGCCTATCATGGCGTCTATCTTCCGATCGATCATATCGGTCACTTCTGCCCCCCAACCGATCACGCACGGGAGGGCGCTGGTCATCTTGGTTGCGCCAATTCCTGCTGATCGGTTCTGGCCTTCCGTCTCTGGAGCGAGACCTGTTGAACGGCCGATTGCCACGATATGGACCGTTGCATTCTGGGCAAGTATCGGCCGAAGGTAGCCTGAGGTTGTTTTCCCAACAATGAATGAAGAACGGGCATCTCCAGTGCTCTTCGTGCCGTCGCATTGCTTCTTCCCGAGACCTTGAGCGTTCATGCTGACGTTGGTACTTCTGGAGCAGGAACTGGGAAGTAATGCGTGGCCCTTTTGATTCGCCATCGTCGTCCTCCATCCGCCGTTTCCCCTTGACATCTTCAGGCGTAGCTTGATTTCCGGGGTCGACGGCGCCACTCTTTTTGGCTGACTCGGACGTCAGCACTTTTGTTTGGAGTGAATTCTTCCCCGTATCAACCATGTTGGTGGGGAAGGGGTGTTGGTCAATCTTCATAGGCTTGGCCGATTTTGCCGGCACTTCAATTTTAAGTCTGCCTTGCTCAATGGCCGACTGTATCTGCTGCCGGAAGATCTTGCACTCATTGGTATCATGGGATGTGGCATTGTGCCACTTGCAATACTTCATCTTTTTTAGTTGTTCGGCAGAAGGTATTGTATGGTACTGTGAGAGTTTAATTTGCCCTTCCTAGAGGAGAAGGTCGAAAATTTTATCGGCCTTAGTCGTGTGAAAGCCGAACACTTCCGGTTCCTTTTTGCCGAATGGGCATGATATCGGCTTCTTTCCCTTGATCCACTCCTCAAGTCCGATTTCAACATCTTCTTCGTCTTCTAATTCTTCCAGGAATGCTACTTTCTTCTGGAAATTCCTCCGTGGATTGAAGGAACGTACTTCCTGTGCAGACAATCGGTGGACAATCTGGCTCAAACTCTCGAACTCCTGTGAGGCATACCTTTCTTTGATGTGGGGCAGAAGGCCTTGAAAAGCTATATCGGCCAATTGCGCGTCATTTAGTGCCAGGGAGTAGCACTTATTCCTGATTTCCTGAAACCTCTGTATATACGAGGATATCGGCTCATCACTTCTTTGCCTGAGGCTGGTCAAATCGGACAGCTTCATCTCATGCACCCCGGCGTAGAAGTACTTATGGAACTGTCTTTCTAAATCGGTCCATATGATAATTGAGTTTGGCGGTAATGTCGTGAACCATTGAAAGGCCGAACCAGACAAAGATGATGAGAACAACCGTACCCGTAGGGCATCCTGCGCGGCTGCCTCTCCGCATTGGATGATAAATCTGTTCACGTGCTCTACGGTCGAAGTATCATCCATCCCCAAAAATTTAGTGAAGTCAGGAACTTTATACCGATGGGGGAACGGTAATAGGTCATATGTAGACGGGTATGGTGTTCTGTAGGTATAAGTTTGTACTTTCGGCTTCAAGCCGAATTGTTCTTGCATCACCTCCGCAATACGTGCTGACCAATCTGGCTGTTGCTGATGAACTGTTGGCTAAGGTATTGGCACGTGCTGGTAAATCGGAGGCTGAATAAACGGAGGCTGATTGAAAGGTGGTATCTGAGTGAAAGCCGGCTGTGTAGTAAAGGTTGGCTGTTTGAATGAGCCACTCGTTTCATCATACAGCATGAGTTCTGCTGTCTTGTTAACCTCCGGAGCGACAGGCTGGTATGGCGGCACGGTTGGCCGAATGGTCGCCTGGAAGGATGCCTGGAATGGAGGGTTCCCTTGACTGGCCGATTGATTCTGACCGGCCGTGACTGAAGGTGCCCCCCAGGGTGATGGGCTAACTGGAGGGAATGGCGCAGAGGACAGTTGGATGGAGCCATATCCCATTGGAGTTGATGATGAGGAAGCACCTGAACTCCCGACAGAAAATTGGATCGGCTGCGAAGCCGAATTCGAATAATTTTGGTTTGGTGGAATCGGCTGAAAATATGCCGGTCCCCTGTATCCTTGAGGTATCCCCCGGCGAAGGAGTTGACAACAGCATTGTGCACCATATTTGAAAGTACCGGGGACTGATCAATGAAGGCGTGATAAATAGACTGTTGAATCATATCGGACATTTTGTCCGAATCCTCAGAAATTGTGATCTGGCGGGGAGGAGGGAATGGAGTCTTCTTGATAGTCTCCCCGCTTCTGGAGCGACTGAAAGACTTTAGGCAAGCTTTCTGGAACTGTGCCGTATACTTGTCCAGTTCTTCCTTCTGGTCGTCCTTCAAATCTGCTTCCGTCACCTCGATGACGTTATCTTCGGAGACTTCAGCAGCTTTCGACATGATGGCAGTTGTATTTGTCCCACCGAGCGTGCCAAAAGTGTGTTGGCGCTAGAAATCGGTCAACCGAATCCCAGCGTCCGACACACGACCCGGGAGAATCTGCTTAGCTCCTGTTCGGGTGAATGCCCTGGTGCGGTTCGCGCGGCGTGCCAGCCAATCTGACCTGTTGATTGGCAAGGAAGGATACGTGTCAGGTCCAGAAATCACGATCGGCTAAGTTTCCGATCTCGAGAGAGCTTATCAGCGAATCGGCCAATTTACTGTAACAAAGAAATCGGCTATTAGGCAGCCTGATCTCTGTAGCCTTGTAGACAGGGAATTACTAAAGTAACCGATACAAAGCTATGATAACAACATTAGGAACAGATCTAATCGGCAATAGATGAATTTGATAACAGAAGGTAAATAAAGCCGAAACTACCGATTCCTAGCTGGATAACTGGTGATAAAGACTAGAAAAACAGGTAAAACCTATGGATCTAGCAAATATCGATAACTAGTGAATAAATCTAAATGAAACAACAGCGATAGACCCGAAGTTAAAGCTTAGATATTACTCGATAAACGGAACTTACAGAATCGGCCGGAGATCAAGATGATGCAGCCCTGCCAACCCGCACGAACTCGTGAAAAGAGGAAAGTAATGGCGAAGTCGCCTGCTTGAAAGTAAGTACGAGGAAAAAGTAGCTTGTTGTATTGATTGGTTGATGATTACAGATTTACAAAGGTAGCTATTCATAGCCCCGTACTGATAACTTCTTAACCGACTAGAATTCTATCCCTAATTCAAACAGAAAACAAATATCTACAAGCACGATTCGTGCTAGGTTGGTTACTCCACGCTTCGTGGGCTGATTTCCACCTCATCCTTCTTATTCCTTTCCAAGCCCATATAGGCCCAATTAACCCATCCTCCTAATTGGCCGATTCCTCATCGGCAAAAGGCTACCGATTGGGACCCTGGTATATTCGACCCGAAGCGAGACAGAAGTCACCGGCCGATCTCACACCGTAGCACCATTTGGCCGATTCCCAACTGTGCTTCTCTGATTCCCTCTCTTCTTGGCGCCGATTCTACTAGTGACGAAATCTGGCGTCAACACACGCATAGATCAGATAGTCGACTCAACCACCGGGTGCGAAACCCTTAGCTTCCTTGACGCGTATTCCGGCTACCATCAGATCGCGATGAAAGAGTCCGACCAGCTCGCTACCTCTTTCATCACCCCCTTCGGCCCCTACTGCTACGTTAAGATGCCATTTGGCCTCAAAAACGCGGGGGCTATGTTCCAGCGATGCATGCTGAAATGTTTCGGGGACCTCATCAGGCGGACCGTTGAGGCTTACGTCGATGACATCATAGTCAAATCCAAGAAGGGCGACCAGCTCGTCCCCGACCTCGAACTAGCCTTCGAAAGGCTGAGGGACAAGCGTATTAAGCTCAATCCCGAAAAATGCATTTTCGGGGTTCCGAGGGGCATGCTGCTAGGATTCATCGTCTCCGTGCACGGCATCGAAGCCAATCCGGAGAAGATAGCAGCCATCAGCGACATGGGGCCAATCCGAAATATAAAAGGAGTCCAGCGCGTCACGGGATGCTTAGCGGCTCTGAGCCGCTTCATCTCGCTCCTTAGCGAACAGGGGCTCCCCCTCTATCGACTCCTAAAGAAGACTGACCGCTTCGAATGGACCGGCGAGGCCAAGGAGGCCCTTGACTGACTCAAGGACCTCCTGACGAAGGCCCCGATCCTAGTCCCACTGACCGACGGCAAGCCCCTCCTGCTCTACATCGCGACGACCACCCAGGTGGTTAGCGCGACCCTAGTGGTGGAACGAGAAGAGGAGGGACACGCCCTCAAGGTGCAATGCCCGGTGTATTTCATCAGCGAAGTCTTGTCCGAGTCCAAGGCACGCTACCCGCAGATCCAGAAGCTCATCTACGCCGTCCTCATCACGAAGAGGAAGCTGCGCCACTACTTCACCTCCCACCCAGTAACGGTTGTTTCATCGTTCCCACTTGGCGAAGTGATCCGGAACCAGGACACCACGGGACGGATCACGAAGTGGGCGCTCGAGCTCATGGACCAAGGCATCACCTATGCCCCCCGCACCACCATCAAGTCCCAGGTACTCGCCGATTTCGTAGCAGAGTGGACGGAGATCCAAACACCATCGGCGCCGGAGAAGCAGGAGTACTGGACAATGTACTTCGACGGGTCATTGATGAGGGCCCGTGCCGAAGCAGGCCTCGTCTTCGTCTCTCCTCTAGGAGTGCGCATTAGGTACATGATCCACCTCCACTTCCCTGCATCCAATAATGTTGCCGAGTACGAGGCCCTCCTCAACGGGCTTCGCATCGCCATCGAGCTGGGCATCCGTCGGCTAGACATCCGGGGCGACTCTCAGCTAGTCGTCGAACAAGTCATGAAGGAGTGGAGCTGCCACGACCCCAAGATGGCAGCCAACTACAACGAAGTTCGCAAGCTCGAAGACAACTTCGACGGGCTGGAGCTCAACCACATCGCAAGGCGCTTCAACGAGGCAGCTAATGACCTAGCAAAAGCAGCGTCCGGCTGAAAGCCCGTACCCGACGGTGTCTTCGTCAGCGACCAGTTCAAGCCCTCAATCCGTTACCAAGAGCCGGAGAGGGTCGGCAACGCGCCACTGGCTCCGGACTCAGGCCCCGACCCAGGGGAGGTCGGCAGCGCGCCACCTATCCCGGGCTCGGGCGCGAGCCCTGGCAGGGTCGGCACCGCTTCGCCTGTCTGAGTCTCGGAAGCCGACCCCTCCGACCCTGTGGTCATGGAAATCGCTGCAGACCCCGCGGCCGGGGCTGACCCCCCACCGATTGGAGGGCCCCGTACCTCGACTACCTCGTCCGCGACACGCTCCCGGCAAACAAAACGGAGGCACGTAGGATTGCGCGTCGTGCCAAATCCTTCATCATCATCAACTAAGAGCTCTACAAGAGAAGCCACTCCGGTATCCTCCAGCGCTGCATCCCGATCGAGCAGGGAAAGGCACTAATTCAAGACATCCACGCCGGAGCCTGCGGCCATCACGCCGCGCCAAGAACCCTCGTTGGCAACACCTTCCGGCAAGGTTTCTACTAGCCGACAGCGGTCGTCGACGCCACCCACGTGGTCCGCACCTACGAGGGGTGCCAGTTTTTCGTGCGCCAAACCCATCTGCCCGCGCAGCCGCTCCAGACCATCCCCATCACGTGGCCCTTCGTGGTCTAGGGGCTGGATCACGTCGGGCCCTTCAAGAAAGCGCCTGGGGGCTTCACCCACCTACTTGTCGCCGTCGACAAGTTCTCCAAGTGGATCAAAGCACGACCGGTTGCGCAGATCAAGTCCGAGCAGGTAGTACAATTCTTCACCAACATCATCCATCGCTTCGGAGTCCCCAACTCCAACATCACGGACAACAGCACGCAGTTCACCGGGAAGAAATTTCTCCAGTTCTGTGACGACCACCACATCCGAGTGGACTGGTCGGCCATGGCACATCCCCGCACAAACGGGCAGGTCGAACGAGCCAACGGCATGATAATCCAGGGTCTCAAGCCATGGATCTTCGACCGCCTCAAAAAGTTTGGCGGACGGTGGGTCGCAGAGCTTCCCGCAGTCCTTTGGAGCCTGAGGACAACCCCCAGTCGGGCGACCGGTTTCACCCCGTTCTTCATGGTCTACGGGTCCGAGGCCATCCTGCCCACCTGTTAGGACTGACCCAACACGAGAAGTAGTTCTCTCTTTAAACAACATGTACGCTTTGTCCTTAGACCTGAGATTGTCGCATGTATTCTAGATGTGGATCGACCTACTTAGGGGCTATCAAACGCTACGCCGTAACAGGGTAGTTATAAATGTAGCTTTCGGGTTTATCAAGAAGCATGCTATGAGACATGGTCAATCAAGATGGGATTTGCCCCTCTCTGATTGAGAGTGATATCTCTGGGCCCCTCGAGTGATCGGATCCGAAAATGCATGGCCATGCTACGTACGGTTAAGAGTTAACCTACAAAGGGATTCCGGATCACAGGATCGAGAAAGAGCGGTCGGCTTGTAGCTAGACCAAATATCGTGAGGCAAAGGGAATAGCATGTATATTATGTTGTGATGGTTCGTCAGATATGATCTTCGTGTGCGTATAGGAGTTGGCACGTCTTGCTAGAGGCCGCTACCGACTATTGGGCTGAGTAGGAGTACTCGGGCCATGTCTATACATATCCGAACCCATAGGGTCACACACTTAAGGGGCTGGAAGCCCAATTCGGATCTGATCCGAGTTGGATTAGGTTTAGAAGTACTAATGGGCCTCGGATCCAGAGGCCCGTTAGGAACCTCTATAAATAGAGGGGTGGGGGTGCCCTAGGGTTTACACCTTTTTGGCGAAACACACCTGCCGCACCTCCCACGCCCTCGCCTGTTGCAACTCGCGGATCTAGCAGTCCGGCTTGCGATGCTTCCTCCCTGCACGTGTGGATACCTTGGAGGTGTTGCGCCTGCAGCACTTGGACGAGCCACCGACAAGCCGCCGATGAGCCACGACGAGCCGCGGCACGGGAGGCGATCTTGCTGCTGGACGTTGACGTGATCGACTACGTACGACTACGTTGATCGACTACGTACGACTACGTGATTGTCTTCACTGCATCGACGCATATCTACATCTTCCGCACCAGTAGTGCGTCGAGTGGTAATCCCGTGATCCTTATACGGCAGTTCTTCCTGGTTATACGTGGTAGAAATTTTGATTTGCGCTAGCGTAGCCTACCTCGTATCCCAACAGTGGTATCAGAGCTGTAGCTGCTTAGTTTTGGATTCGGGATGTGTGCATATGGAGATATGCGAGTTTTCTGTTTGATCTATGTCCTGTTTTCGTGCCCTTGCTGCAATGGTAGTGTAACGATATACTCCTACCGGTCCGTTTTCGGCGAAATTAGATTTCCCAAATTCGGCTTGGAAGATGGAGTTTCGGGCCTCCGAAGTTTGGAACGTTAGGACGCCTAACTCTGTTTTGCAGGATGTATGTATGTATCTTGTGATCAGTATGGCCCCCCTTGTGTATGTGATGCATGTGTGTAACTCATTTGTGACCTGCGTGTCGCGCGTACGGCAACACGGCAGGAGCCATATGTGTTGCCACTTTATTGTATTTAATGGTCTGCGTACCAATCTGTGATGATCCAAGCAACTATGTAATCTTCATTACTAGATTCTTTACTAGCTATTAGGCGTAATAGCATGTTCTAGTTCTTGGAGGACTCATCACCAGGAGGATGGCGCACATGGAACATGGAGATGGAGATCACCATGGTGAACAGGTTCTATGGAGATGGAGATCACCATATGTAAACGGGTCATACTGTGTCACAACTGTGTGAATGCTATTCTGTTTATGTTTTACTTTCTGCATGCTGTGATGTTAGAAGTAGAACGATCCCTCACAAAGTTTAAGTTAGTATGCCCTCCCAACTAAAACTTGCACCGTCCCATGTCTTGTACAATTAGTGGTGGATCTATGAAATTAGGGTACCACTAGTTTTCCTTGACTAGACGGGTTTGTGTCGGACACTACACGCATAAGGGTTGGTTTGCTTAACGAGGTCATCTTAATGGTTAAGGACCTTGGGGCATAACGGTTGGGCGCCGAGACATGGGGATGTCACCCAACAACAGGAGTCATATGTGATATGATTAGCAAAAGTTGCTTACCGATCTACCTTGTTTGCTAGCGGTGATGCTAAAGCTCACTAGTGGACTTGTTAGTTGTGGATCCTGAATCACTAAGTTTCAATAGAGGGATATTGATTTTAGTGGGAGTAGATTCTGTTAAAATAGTTTAATATGATTTTCTCTATCATGGATACGTTTGTCTTAGTGTATTTTGCATTACTTTGTTGTAGATTAAATGGCACCTAGCAGCACTACACTGTTTGCTTTGCGTTCGGTCCTTGAGAAGGACAAGTTGAATGGAACAAATTACTCGGATTGGATCCGCAACCTGAGAGTTGTTCTCAGGGCTGAGAAAAAGGAAGATGTTCTAGACAACCCACTACCAGAAGAACCTGCTGATGATGCATCCGCTGCTGCTAAGAATGCTTACAAGAAAGCATGTGATGCTAACCTCGAAGTAAGCTGCCTTATGCTTGCTTGCATGGAACCCGAGCTGCAGATGCAGTTCGAAACAAACCATGAGGCGCACGATATGATCGTGGCGCTTAGAGACATGTTCCAAACACAGGCCAGGACTAAAAGGTTCAATGTGTCTAAGGCCTTTGTTGAGAGCAAGCTAGCAGAAGGCGCAGCAGTAGGACCACACGTAATCAAGATGGTTGGTTACACTCAACGGTTGGAGAAGCTAGGCTTCCCACTGGGCCAAGAGTTGGCCACCGATTTCATTCTTTCGTCTCTTCCGCCTAGCTATGGGAACTTCATCTCGAACTACCATATGCATGGGACGGAGAAGGGTCTGAATGAGCTGTGTGGCATGCTTAAAATAGTAGAGGCTGACATCAAGAAAAGCGCTAGTACCAGCCATGTGATGGTGATACAGAACAAGCCTAGCTTTAAGAAGAAGGGCAATTCTTGGAAGAAGAAGGGCAAGGCTGGAACGTCCAAGCCAAACCCAGGGCCCAAGGTTAAAGCTGGACCTGGACCTGCTCTAGACAAAGAGTGCTTTTACTATCATGAACTTGGTCACTGGAAGAGAAACTGCAAGCAGTACCTAGCTTCCTTGAAGAATGGCGGAAGTAAGAGTACTTCTACCTCAGGTACGCTTGTTGTTAATGTTATAGACAACATATTTCTCGCTGATACAATTATTAATTCTTGGGTATTTGATACCGGATCGGTTGCTCATATTTGCAATTTGATGCAGGGAATGATAAGAAGTAGAAGCGTGGAAAGAGGAGAAGTTGATTTCCGCGTGGGCAATAATGCAAGAGTTGCTGCGTTGACCGTCGGGACGATGCAACTCCACCTCCCGTCAGGATTTATTATGGAGTTGAATAATTGTTATTTTGTTCCTAGTTTAAGTCGAAACATTTTATCTTCTTCATGCTTGATGAAGGATGGTTATTCATTTGCGAATGAAAACAATGGTTGTGTGATCTCTAAGAATAATATGTTTATGGCTTTTGCACCCATTGTGAATGGATTATTTGTTTTAAATCTTGATGGTTCACCTGTCTGTAATGTAAATGCTAAAAGGCCTCGGCCTAATGATTTGAGTCCTACCTACTTGTGGCATTGTCGTTTGGGTCATATAAGTGAAAAGCACATGAAGAAGCTCCATTCTGATGGACTTCTAACTTCGTTTGATTTTGAATCATACGAGACATGTGAGGCTTGCTTGCTAGGCAAGATGACCAAGACGCCTTTCACAGGATTTCCTGAGAGAGCAGTAGACTTGTTGGAACTCGTACATAGTGATGTATGCGGACCAATGAGCACGACGGCTAGAGGAGAATTCCAATACTTCATAACTTTCACTGATGATTTTAGTAGATATGGCTATGTCTACTTGATGAGGCACAAGTCTGAAACCTTTGAAAAGTTCAAGGAATTTCAGAATGAAGTTGAAAATCAGCGTGGCAAGAAAATTAAGGCCTTACGATCTGATCGTGGAGGCGAGTATTTGAGCCACAAGTTTAGCAATCATCTAAAGAGTTGCGGAATTGTTCCACAACTTACGCCGCCTGGAACACCTCAGAGAAACGGTGTGTCCGAGCGACGTAATCGAACTTTATTAGACATGGTTCGATCAATGATGAGCCAGTCGGACCTACCATTGTCATTTTGGGGATACGCTCTAGAAACAGCAGCTTTCACACTTAATAGGGTACCATCTAAATCCGTAGTCAAGACACCATATGAGATATGGACTGGAAAGGTTCCTAGTTTGTCTTTTCTAAAGATTTGGGGATGTGAAGTCTTTGTCAAGCGACTTCAGTCGGACAAGATCACACCCAAGTCAAATAAGTGCATTTTCGTGGGATATCCAAAGGAAACTTTGGGATATTATTTCTACAACCGATCAGAAGGCAAAGTGTTTGTCGCTCGGAACGGGGTTTTCCTAGAGAAAGAGTTTCTCAAAGGAGAAAAGAGTGGAAAGACAGTGCATCTTGAAGAAGTTCAAAATGAGCCGATCGGGCAAGAATCAATGAGTGATGCTAACGTAGCAGAACAAGTTGAGATACCCATGGCAAGAGAAGCACCGCCACAACCACGAAGGTCGGCAAGGCTCCGCGAAATGCGGGAAATATTATTGTTGGACAATGATGAGCCTGCGACATATGCAGAAGCAATGATGGACCCAGACTTCGAAAAATGGCTGCATATTTCGATTATGAGATATGGCAGATGGATGTCAAGACAGCTTTCCTGAATGGAAACCTAGCTGAGGACGTGTATATGATACAGCCCGAGCGTTTTGTCGATCCGAAAAATGCTGGAAAGGTATGCAAGCTTCAGAGATCCATTTATGGATTGAAGCAAGCATCTAGGAGTTGGAACATTCGTTTTGATGAAGTGGTCAAAGGGTTTGACTTCACCAAGAACGAAGAAGAGTCTTGTGTTTACAAGAAGGTTAGTGGGAGCTCTGTAGTATTTCTAATCTTATATGTGGATGACATATTACTGATTGGAAATAACATTCCTATGCTTGAGTCCGTAAAGACTTCACTGAAAAATAGTTTTTCGATGAAGGACTTAGGGGAAGCGGCATATATTCTGGGCATTAAGATCTATAGAGATAGATCGAGAAGGCTTATAGGTTTAAGCCAAGATACTTACATTGACAAAGTGTTGAAGCGGTTCAGCATGGAAGAGGCAAAGAAAGGGTTCTTGCCTATGTCACATGGCATACATCTCAGCAAGACTCAGTGTCCTTCGACTGCTGATGAGCGGGATCGCATGAGTAGAGTGCCATATGCCTCGGCTATTGGATCTATCATGTATGCAATGATAAGTACTCGCCCAGATGTTTCATATGCGCTAAGTATGACAAGCAGACACCAATCTGATCCAGGTGAGAGTCACTGGACAGCAGTGAAAAACATTCTTAAGTACTTGAGAAGGACTAAAGATATGTTCCTCATCTATGGAGGTGAGGAGGAGCTCGTTGTAACAGGTTACACCGATGCTAGTTTCCAAACCGACAGAGATGATTCAAAGTCACAATCAGGATTTGTGTTCACGCTAAATGGTGGTGCTGCTAGTTGGAAGAGTTCCAAGCAGGAAACGGTGGCCGATTCTACGACAGAAGCCGAGTACATCGCGGCTTCGGAAGCCGCGAAGGAAGGTGTTTGGATAAGGAATTTCCTCATTGAGCTTGGTGTGTTCCCGAATGCGTCCAGCCCATTGAATCTCTACTGTGATAATAATGGGGCAATTGCGCAAGCAAAGGAGCCAAGGAACCACCAGAAGAACAAACACGTAATGCGGCGATTTCATCTCATTCGAGACTTTGTTAACCGGGGTGAGATCAAGATATGCAAAATACACACGGATCTGAACATTTCTGATCCGTTGACAAAACCACTCCCGCAGGCTAAGCATGATGCGCATGTAAGAGCTATGGGTATTAGGTACCTTCTAGATTGACTCTAGTGCAAGTGGGAGACTGTTGGAGGTATGCCCTAGAGGCAATCATAGAGATGATGATATGCCATTTGTATCCATGATTTGTATGTTGTGTTCATTGAATATCCATTGAAGGCTACTTGAATTGATTTGCAATTATGTGAATTGTATGTGAAACTCTTTACTTGTGTGGTTATTCTAAAGTTGTCCCTAGTCGGAGTTCATGTGAGAACACACATGAATATTAGACTAGCACATGTATTAGTTGATGACTATGTTTCACAAGTCATGGACATGGAGATGTTGAACTAATAATGTGGACACATGTGGAGACATGTGTTAGGATTGACCCAACACGAGCAGTAGTTCTCTCTTTAAACAACATGTACGCTTTGTCCTTAGACCTGAGATTGTCGCATGTATTCTAGATGTGGATCGACCTACTTAGGGGCTATCAAACGCTACGCCGTAACAGGGTAGTTATAAAGGTAGCTTTCGGGTTTGTCAAGAAGCATGCTATGAGACATGGTCCATCAAGATGGGATTTGCCCCTCTCTGATTGAGAGTGATATCTCTGGGCCCCTCGAGTGATCGGATCCGAAAATGCATGGCCATGCTACGTACGGTTAAGAGTTAACCTACAAAGGGATTCCGGATCACAGGATCGAGAAAGAGCGGTCGGCTTGTAGCTAGACCAAATATCGTGAGGCAAAGGGAATAGCATATATATTATGTTGTGATGGTTCGTCAGATATGATCTTCGTGTGCGTATAGGAGTTGGCACGTCTTGCTAGAGGCCGCTACCGACTATTGGGCTGAGTAGGAGTACTCGGGCCATGTCTATACGTATCCGAACCCATAGGGTCACACACTTAAGGGGCTGGAAGCCCAATTCGGATCTGATCCGAGTTGGATTAGGTTTACAAGTACTAATGGGCCTCGGATCCAGAGGCCCGTCAGGAACCTCTATAAATAGAGGGGTAGGGGCGCCCTAGGGTTTACACCTTTTTGGCGAAACACACCTGCCGCGCCTCCCACGCCCTCGCCTGTTGCAACTCGCGGATCTAGCAGTCCGGCTTGCGACTCTTCCTCCCTGCACGTGTGGATACCTTGGAGGTGTTGCACCTGCAGCACTTGGACGAGCCACCGACGAGCCACGACGAGCCGACGACGAGCCGCGGCACGGGAGGCGATCTTGCTGCTAGACGTTGACGTGATCGACTATGTACGACTACGTTGATCGACTACGTACGACTACATGATTGTCTTCACTGCATCGACGCATATCTACATCTTCCGCACCAGTAGTGCGTCGAGTGGTAATCTCGTGATCCTTATACGGCAGTTCTTCCTGGTTATACGTGGTAGAAATTTTGATTTGCGCTAGCGTAGCCTACCTCGTATCCCAACACCACCAACCTGGAGTACGGATCGCCGAGGGTCAAGGCATACGACGAACAAGGGAACCAGGCATCGCTCGAAGATGCACAAGATCAGCTCGATGAGGCACACGATGTGGCCCTGCTGCATTCAGCCAAGTACCAGCAGGCTTTGCGACGCTACCACAGCCGCAAGGTGCAAGGCCGAGCCTTCAACGTCGGTGACCTGGTGCTCCGTCTCGTTTAGGATAACAGGGGTCGGCACAAGCTGACTCCTCCGTGGGAAGGTCCCTTCATCGTTGCGCAGGTACTACGGCTAGACACCTAAAAGCTAGCGACCCCCAACGGACAGATCTTCAGCAATGCTTGGAACATAGAACAGCTAAGGCGTTTCTACCCCTAGTTTCCATTTCCAAATTCTATACATGAGTATTTCTGTAAATTTAAAGGTTTTTACGGAAAAAAGAATTTCGAGCTGGTTTCATTCAAGTTTCACGTCGAACTCAGGGATATCCAACCCTGGCTTCGTTCCAGGACCGCATATCCCTCGAAGGCTATCAGGGGCTTTGGCTCAAGCCACTTGGCACCATCTCAAAAATGTTTTCCCTTTCCGAGCCGACCCTCTTTCTGAACTTTCGGGTGTAAAAAGGAGAGAGCGCATGAACGGTGTTCAGGCAAGACTGATCGGACTGTGAAAAACCTATGCCCCAGCGGCTACGGTGCCTTCGCTCATCAACGCTTACTGGCACGCCCGACAACGCGCTCTAAACTTTCCAAGTCCAAAAAAAACAAGAAAGAGGATCGGAAGATTTTTACGACAAGTTATGGAAAAGGCCTCTATGGCCATCACAAAATAAGTCTGGAACTAACGTATTTACACCTTGGGCGCCAGCCCGATACAGTTAACTTGTCAGGGGATCTTCGGGAGGGACGGCTTCATCCTCCAGGAGCTTCGCCAAGGCCTCTGCTGAGTTGAATACCGACGCGTCGATCTCATCCAGCTCAGCCTCGGAGTAGACAGCGGCGTATCCCCCGCTCATCCCGACGAAGTTGATGCCAGAGTAGTGGGAGCCGAAGACCCCGAAGGCTCGCCGCACGCTGGTGTGGAGCGCCTCCACGGCGATCTTGTGGGCCCGGCGGTACGTCCCGAGGACACGAGCCGTCAGCGAGCTCGTCCCCTCCCCCTGGACCACGCCGAGGCCATCGCAGACGACGCGGACCGCATCCCGTAGGCTGCCGTGCTCAGCGCGCTCCACGTGAAGCACCTCCCTCAGCGGGGCGATTTCGTCTGCAAGGACCACCCGGAAAGACCCACCAAATCAGAAACCACCGCAACATCACAGAGACAAAGAAACGAAGAGAAGTCTCACCCTCAGACTGGGCCTTCAGCTCACGCTCCCGGTCGGCCCCCTGGGACACAGCGGTCTGGAGCCCCTGCACTTGCGCCTAGAGCTGACCGACCTCTGCGCCAAGCTCGGCCACCATCTTCTCAGCCTCGCCCTTCCGGGCTGCCTCGAAGTCCCGCTCCTGCCAGGCCTTTTGCCGCTCGTGCCGGATGCGCTCGACGGTTTTCTGAAGGGCATCAAGATCTCCCCTCAGCCGCGCAAGCTCCTCGGCATCAAGGCGGGACTTCTCGGCAGCAGCGGCCTGGAGCTCCTCACGGTCGAGGCGAGCCTTATCGACGACGGCTTGGAACTTAGCCTTCGCCCGCCATGCATCCTCCTGCGCCGCTTGCTCGTGCCTCTGCAGATCGTCGATGACCTGCTGGGCGGCGGCAACCTGCATGGTTAGCTCCCTGGTCCGTTGCCTCTCCAAGTTGAAGCACTCCCAGAGCCACCACTCCAGTCGGAGGAAATCGGATTTCCCCCGACTGCATTCTTAGAGAGCCTGCAAAGCAATACGCCATCAGGGGTAAGGCAACGGAAAGAGACTACCACCAACGGAAAAGGTATCGTACCTGGCTACCAGGGAGGACAACGCTGTCCAGCTCCCCCAACGCCAAGGACAGAGCCGCGCGGGCATTAGCGAGGCCACCCTGCATCGCCTGCCACTTGCGCCATTCCGCGGCGTCATCCAAGGTGAAGAGTTGTCTCGACGGGTCATCACGAGACGACCAACGCAAGATGGACCCTCTCCACGCCTTAAGAATAGGAGTGGCCGAGGTAGAGGTGGGAGCCGACCCCGATGCCGCCATCAGAATGGGCTCCACCATCCCGGAAGCCGTCGGGTTCACCGACGGTCCCGGCACCCGCGCACCTGCCCCCGTTGAGGTCGCCGCGGGCCCGCCCGTCGGTGCCACCGCCTCCGACGCAGGCGGCGGAGCGAGCATCCCCGTGGCCACCTCGCCCTCCATTGCGACCGCCGAGGCAAGTGCCTCCACCCCTGTCGGGGCCTCCGGAGCAGGCACCTCCGCCTCCGCCGCAGGCGCCACCTCCGCCATGGCTCCCTGGGTGGAAGTCCCTGTCTCCGTCGCCACCGCCTCCTCTGTCCTAGCCTCCCCCGTTGCCACCGTTCCCGCCGTGGCCGCGGGGGCAGGCTCTCCTCCCTCTGTCGCTGCCGTTGTTCCCGTCGCGGCCGCTGGGACATCCGTCGCCATGACCACCGCCGCCATTCCCCCCGCCTCGTCGGCGTTGAGGTCGATCACCTCCCCGGCCTGAGGGCCCCGGGGAGCGATACTCTGCACCACGGGGTCGGCCAAGGAAGTGGAGGGCGGAGCGGGGTCCGCACCCTCTCCCGCGCCCGGCGGCAACACCACTCCACCGCTCGCCATCACGGGGGCCACTTCCGCGGTGGGACCCACGACCTCACCAGGAACCCCGTCGCTCGCAGCGGGCGGGGCCGTGTTCCGCTCTGCACGGGCGGATGACACCCGCAGCGCCTTCTTGGGCGCCAGCTGCAGAACAAGGCCTCGAGGGGCGGCGCTGCAAAACAATCGACAAACATCAACGGAAACAAACACAATGCATGGAAAAGAATGAGGTTTGCGAGGAAATTCAACTTACGTTCCCCCGGCACAAGGACGGTGTGCGCACTTCACCTCCGAGCCGGACGCCGACCCCGGGGCATCCGGCAGCGGCTGCTTGTTGCCGCTCCTCTGTTCCTGGGCTGCAGGCGCGGGGACGGGGGCGGGCTCCGTAGACCCCCGAGGGACGCTTTGCGCCGACCCCTGGGGAGCACTCCGTGTCGACCCATGGGGGGCGCTCCGCGCCGACCCCTGGGGCACGGCCCCAGAGCTGTGCAGGACCAAGTCCCGGGCGGACGATCCGCCCGCCTCGTCCCTCGCGGCCGTTTGGGAGCGCGTCTCCCGAATAACAAGCGCGCCCGACCAGGGGGACAGGGTAAACTCCTCCTCCTCCTCGTCATCCTCCTCCTCTTCCTCCTCATCATCGTCATCGTCGTGGTCCGACACGACCTGTCCTCGTCGCTGCCGCTGGAACTCCTTGGTGGCCCTCTTCTTCTTTTTTGCCATCTCCTTGTCCTTGCGGCGCTTTTGCTTCTTAGCAAGGAGACGGTTCTACAGCCGCCGCTCGGCGTCCTCCGGCACCGGCGAGCGCGAGTCCACGACCTGGGCCATGCTGCCCTGCAAACGCAAAAAGACCCCATGTCAGAGCGGCGAACCAAGAAACACGAAAAAAGAAGATTGGCGCACAAAATCCTTACTAGGTCAATGAAGTTCTCGTCCGGGCGCATCGGAGGGTGCCCGGGCACCGGATAGTCGGCGTCCTTGTCCTCCAGCGCCTCCCAAATCCACCGCCGGATCTTGGAGGTGGTGAGCGCACCCGTCGCAAGGGCGGTGCCCTCGGTCGGCGCCCCCGGGGTCATGTCGGCAAGCGAGCGAACCCAGAGCATCAGTGGCGCCACCTGCCGGGCATGGTACGCCCCGATGACTCCGGCTCCGATCAACCCCCTCGCCTTTAGGTGCTCGATGGCCTGCAGCAGACCATGGATCCGCTTCTTCTCCTTGTCAACCGGGTCGTACACCCACACCTCCGGCACTGCCTCGATAACACGGCCGGTGAACTCCGGCAGGGGGGAGTTCAAGTAGTTCTTCACATAGAACCACTGCTGGTGCCACCCCTTGTGGGACGCCGTGGTCTTCATCGCCATGTACTCCTTGGCGCGGGTATGGCGGAGGTGGATTCCGGCGCACCCTATCGGCACCAGGGGCGACAGCTGCTGGCTCCCCTTCTTCTCCACCTTCTGGTACAGGCTGACCGTGAAGAAGTATTTCCACAGTGAGAAGTTGGGCTCGATGCCCAGGAACCCCTCGCACAGCGCGATGAACGCCGTGATGTGCTGTATCCCATTGGGGTTGAGGTGCTACAGCTCAAGCCCATAATAATGCAAGAGCCCGCGGAAGAAGAGGCTCGGCGGAGTCGCGAACCCCCTCTTGTGGAAGTGGGCGAAGGAGACGACATAGTCGGTGGGCGGCGCCAGCGCCTGCTCCATCTCTAGAAGCTCCCATCCACCCGCCTCCGTCCTCTCGCAGAGGAGGCCCTTCCTCACTAGGCCTTCGGTGCGTGAGGGGTTGAAGTGAGAAATCGCCCAGGATCCCATCGCCGGAGGGGGAGGAGCTCGACGGGGGATGGAGAGAAAAGGTGCAGCGCTGGGCGGAGGAAGATGAAGCGGGCGCAAAGGAGCTGAGGGCGCGCGAGGAGGCGGAAAGGCTTGAAGGCAAATGGCGGGCAGAACCAGCGAGGGGAAGTACTCGTTTTATAGGGAAGGCGCGACGGAAGCAGAACTGACGCCCTTATCGCAATAAATGCGGCGCCAGGTACGTCCCCGTCACACCCGTTTTCTTTTCGGAAACCGCGCGCACAATCCTCAACAGAAACATCCTCTCCTCCCTTGATTTACGGGTCGGCACCCTCCACCACTTCGTCTCCCGGAAGACACGCACACGACGTCCTCCACATTCAGCCCAGGACGTGACATCCACTACGATTCGGCCCAAGGCCCATCAAAAGGTAAAAAGGGATACAGGGCTGAAAATGGCCCTACGGCCCATCACGATCCAGTGGTTTGAAGGCTAGCCCGCCGCGGTTTCGACAGCCGCCTCAGGATAACCCCGAGCGAGGGGTGAGGAGAGACTAGTCCACTAGCGACCGTCACCCAGGGGCGCGACAGCCCAGGGTGTCTCAATCTCACATTCGAGTCCGGACCAGCATCAAAGTTCATGGTTTTTCCCCAAAGAAAGGCAACGAGCCCCTGGATTTGACCGAACGGACTCGGGAACTATATGAACTGGCCGACCAGAACCTGGGGTACGCCACCAGCTTGGCCCAAGCCGGACACCTTCCCCCCCCCCCCCGAACGGGGACCGGGATCCCACTCGAATCCACCCGATAGTAGCACAACGAGCACCACGGTTCGTCCGACGAGGATAGCGTGGCACGGCTTGCCCCCTCCGTCCTAACGAACGGACACTTGAGGGGTAACGAATAAAAGTTGACCTAGCCTCAAAAAGGTCTCCGGCAACGCGTGGGAGCTCGGGAGCTGGCCTCGCAACTTAAGGCCACACGGGTGGTCTCAACTTAAGGCTCGCCGACGGAAGGAAACGACGAGAAGTCCTCCCGCACCGAGTCGCTCACAGGATGCA
Source organism: Setaria italica (assembly GCF_000263155.2). Taxonomy (NCBI): domain Eukaryota; kingdom Viridiplantae; phylum Streptophyta; class Magnoliopsida; order Poales; family Poaceae; genus Setaria; species Setaria italica. The sequence goes on along the minus strand of NC_028454.1, from coordinate 1,633,863 downwards.
TCGCCTAATTGGCCCCCTCGGCCAAGCCATCCGAACAACATCTCCTGTCCCGGATCAACCACGAGGATCCCATACCGGCGATCACAGTAGCCTCTGGAGGAGCGTCCCCGCTCCACCACAGGCTCGGGGGCTACTGTCGGGGAGAAATATTAGCGATCTCTCCAAGCCCATGGAAACAACAAAACATAAAGGCCAGGCCCATCTACGATAGCAAAATTGTCGTCGGCCCAATATGGGAGGGAGAGGCCACATCCCGCCTCGCCCGACCCGGTGCCACGGGGTCGGACATTCCCGACCCCTTGAAGACTAAACTCCGCCTCGCCCGACCCGAAGGGCCGGGGTCGGGGTTGCCCGACCTCTGCTACAAAACTCCGCCTCACCCGACCCTGGACGCGGGGGTCGGACTCGTTCGGGCCCACGAGACAGATATCCACCTCGGGCGTAGATTGGAGGATCACGGTGCTGATCTCGTGAGTCCCCCAATCGACCTCACCATAAATGCACCGCGGCCCTGACATGCAGAGAGGGGCTGGCGCTCCCAACGCAACCCGTCACGAATACCCATGCGCGACCGCGCGGCGCGAGCTGCAGTGGCCGTGGCTCCCTCTGATTAGCCACAAGGTACTCATGGCCCGCGCCGTCCGGCCCAGGAGGGCATTCCGCTCATTCTCGCACCCCGCGCTCCTGATGACAGGGACGCGACGTCCGCGTCTCACGGGTGATCAGCAAGATAACAGAATCGGACATCTTCCCCGGTGGGCACAGATGCCAAGGCTGAACATCATCATGATGCTCGGCAGCAGCGGCGACTGGAGGGATCATCGACAGGATCTGGGGGAAACCGCCATCTCTCGGCGGGCGTGCTAATCGAGGCCGGAGGCTAGAGCGAGGGGCGGCGGCCTTGGAACTTGTTCCTTTGTTACGTTGTATTTTACTTAGCTTCGTTTATCCTTCTTACTCCCTCTGACACCCGGTCTCATTTGTAACCCGAGCTCCCCCTTGTGCTATAAAAGGAGGACAGAGGATCCTGAGACAGGGGACTCTCTCAAGAAAACAGAATAAATTCACACCCACCTAGAGCACCAGTGCACTCTCAAGAGACCTGGGATCAGCTCCCTCTCTCGCACCTCTGTAACCCCTACTACAGAACTCTGTGTGGGTAACACGAGCAGCTCCCGATACTGGACGTAGGGCTTTCCTTTGCCCGAACCAGTCTAACCCCGTGTCTCCCACTCCACCATCCGAAGCCTTACGCGCATAAAAGAAATTTACTAGTCTAAGTCTTGATCCGCAAATCTTGACAACGACAGGTATAAGATCAGGCGAGATGATCCTAGTGATGTCAAGGGGCAGCCTTCCAAGAAGAGAGTTCCTACGAAGGTGATGTGGTATTTCCCTATAATACCACGCTTGAAGCGCTTGTTCAGGAACAAAGCGAATGCTAAGTCTATGCTATGGCACAAAGAAGAACGTAAGCAAGATGAGATGTTGAGACACACTACGAATGGGGCCCAGTTGAGATCAATTGATAGAACATTCCTAAACTTTGAAAGTGATACCAGGAACATAAGGTTTGGTTTAAGTACTGATGGATTCAATCCATTCGGTGAGTTGAGTAGTGGTCATAGTACTTGGCCTGTGACCCTGTGTATGTTCTGTAGGGATACGAGGTAGGCTATGCTAGCACAAAATAATTTTTTTCTATCGTGTAAACTAGGAAAACTGCCGTATATGGATCATGGGACTACCACTCGACGTACTGGTGCGGAAGATGTAGAATCGCGTCGGGGTAGCAAAGTCGATCAGCGTAGTCGAACACGTAGTCGATCATGTCGACGTCGAGTAGCTCCTCGGCAGCTCATCCACGTGCAGCAAGGTCGTCCTCGTGCCGTGGCTCATCGTGGCTCATCCAAGTGCTGCAGGTGCAACACCTCCAAGGTATCCACACGTGCAGGGAGGAAGCGTCACAAGCCGGACTGCTAAGTCCGCGAGTTGCAACAGGGTGAGGGTGTGGGAGGCGCGACAGATGTGTTTTCGGCCAAAAGGGTTGATAACTCTAGGGCGCCCCACCCCTCTATTTATAGAGGTTCATGATGGGCCTCTAGGTCCGAGGCCCATTAGTACTTCTAAACCTGATCCAACTCGGATCATATTCGAATTGGGCTTCCAACCCCTTAAGTGTGTGACCCTATGGGTTTGGATACGTATAGACATGACCCGAGTACTCCTACTCAGCCCAATAGTCGGTAGCAGCCTCTAGCAAGACGTGCCAACTCCTATACGCACACGAAGATCATATCAGACGAACCGTCACAACATCATGTACATGCTATTCCCTTTGCCTTACGATATTTGGTCTAGCTTCAAGCCGACCGCTCTTTCTCGATCCTGTGATTTGGAATCCCTTTGTAGGTTAACTCTTAACCGTACGTAGCATGGCCATGCATTTCCGGATCCGATCACTCAAGGGGCCCAGAGATATCACTCTCAATCAGAGAGGGGCAAATCCCATTTTGATTGACCATACCTCATAGCAATACTTCCTAACAAACCCGAAAGCTACCTTTTTAACTACCCTGTTACGGTTTAGCATTTGATAGACCCTAAGTAAGTCGATCCACATCTTGAGTACATGTGACAATCTCAGATCTAAGGACAAAGCGTACATGTTGTGTAAAGAGAGAACTACTTCTCGTGTTGGGTCAGTCCTAGCACATGTCTCCACATATGCCTACATTATTAGTTTGATATCTCCATATCCATGACTTGTGAAACATAGCCATCAACTAATACATGTACTAGTTTAATATTCATGTGTGTCCACACATGAACTCCGACTAGGGATAACTTTTAGAATAACCATACAAGTAAAGAGTTCCACATACAATTCACATAATTGCAGATCAATTCAAGTAGCCTTTAATGGATATTCAGTGAACACAATATACAAATCATGGATACAATCAGATATCATCATCTCTATTATTGCCTCTAGGGCATACCTCCAACAGTCTCCCACTTGCACTAGAGTCAATCTAGAATATATCTAATACCCATAGCTCTTATGTGCGCATCATGCTTAGACTACGGGAGAGGCTTTGTCAACAGATCAGAAATATTCAAATCCGTCTGTATTTTGCATATCTTGATCTCACCCCGATTAACGAAGTCTCGAATGAGATGAAATCTCCGCATAACGTGTTTGTTCTTCTGGTGGTTCCTTGGGTCCTTTGCTTGCGCAATTGCCCCATTGTTATCACAGTAGAGATTCAATGGGTTGGACGCATTCGGGAACACACCAAGCTCAATAAGGAAATTCCTTATCCAAACACCCTCCTTCGCGGCTTCCGAAGCCGTGATATACTCGGCTTCTATCGTAGAATCGGCCACCGTCTCCTGCTTGGAACTCTTCCAACTAACAGCACCACTGTTTAGCATGAACACAAATTCTGATTGTGACTTTGAATCATCTCTGTCGGTTTGGAAACTAGCATCGGTGTAACTTGTTACAACGAGCTCCTCCTCACCTCCATAGATGAGGAACATATCTTTAGTCCTACTTAAGTACTTAAGAATGTTTTTCACCGCTGTCCAGTGATTTTCACCTGGATCAGACTGGTGTCTACTTGTCATACTTAGCGCATATGAAACATCTGGGCGAGTACTTATCATTGCATACATGATATATCCGATAGCTGAGGCATATGGCACTCTACTCATGCGATCCCGCTCATCAGCAGTCGAAGGACACTGAGTCTTGCTGAGATGTATGCCATGTGACATAGGCAAGAACCCTTTCTTCGCCTCTTCCATGCTGAACCGCTTCAACACTTTGTCAATGTAAGTATCCTTGCTTAATCCTATAAGCCTTCTCGATCTATCTCTATAGATCTTAATGCCCAGAATACATGCCGCTTCCCCTAAGTCCTTCATCAAAATACTATTTTTAAGTGAAGTCTTTACGGACTCAAGCATAGGAATGTTATTTCTAATCAGCAATATGTCATCCACATATAAGATTAGAAATACTATAGAGCTCCCACTAACCTTCTTGTAAACACAAGATTCTTCTTCGTTCTTGGTGAAGCCAAACCCTTTGACCACTTCATCAAAACGAATGGTCCAACTCCTAGATGCTTGCTTCAATCCATAAATGGATCTCTGAAGCTTGCATACTTTACCAACATTTTTCGGATTGACAAAACCCTTGGGCTGTATCCTATACACGTCCTCAGTTAGGTTTCCATTCAGGAAATCTATCTTGACATCCATCTGCCATATCTCATAATCAAAATATGCAGCTATAGCTAGAATAATCCGAATGGACTTAAGCATCACTACGGGCGAGAAGGTCTCGTCGTAGTCAACTCCTTGAACTTGTCGAAAACCTTTTGCGACAAGTTGTGCTTTATAGATGTGAACATTTCCATCCATGTCCTTTTTCTTCTTATAGATTCACTTGCACTCTATGGCTTTAACACTATCAGGCGGGTCAACCAAGTAACAAACTTGATTGTCTCCCATGGACTTTTGTTGACGCCAGATTTTGACACGTATGGAATCGGCGTCAAAAAGGGGAAAGGATTAACCAATGCGGCAAGTTGAAAAGGTCACGATTGGGAATCGGTCGATTGGTGCTACAGTTGGAGATCGGCCGATTGGCGCTGCAGTGTTTTGGCGGATGGAGTTGGTAGAAATCGGCTGATTAAGAGGCTGGAGCAATTGGGCCAATATGGGCTTAAAGTGAATCGCAAAGAGAAGATAAAGGGGGATTGGCCCGCAGGAGCGCAACAACCAACTCCGATACAAGTTGTACTTGTAAATATTTGTTTTTCGTTTAAAATTAGAGATAGAATCCTAGTCGGTTAAGAAATTGGTTGTAATAGGATATAAATAGCCATCTTTAGAGATCTGTAAAGAACATATCAAATCAATACAACAATCTATTATTTCCTCGTACTTTACTTTCAAGTTGGCGACTTCGCCAATACTTTTCTTCTTTCACGAGTTCGTGCGGGTTGGCAGGGCTGCATCGACATGATCTCCGGCCGATTCTTTAAGTTCCGTTTATCGAGTAATATCTAAGCTTTAACTTTGGGCGCATCGCTGTCGTTTCATTTAGATTTATTCACTAGTTATCGATATTTACTAGAATTCTAGGTTTTACCTGTTGTTCTAGTTTTATCACCAGCTTGGGATTGGAACTTTCGGCTTATTTTTGTTTTCATCGATTACTTTTGCGTAGCCGATTAGATCTATTTCAAGTGTTGGTCCTGAAGCGTTATTTAGTTTACTCCAGTAGTTTTCTTCATAACCGCTGCCCAGTTGTCGGCTGTATCATAGCCGATTACCTTGTTATAGCAAATCGGCCGATTCGCTGATGCGCTTCCTCGAGATCGGAACCTTAGCCGATCGCAACCCCTAGAATTTGACACATTTTCTCCTTGCCAATCAACAGGTCAAATTGGCTGGCACACCGCGCGAACCGCACCAGGGTGATTACTCGAACAGGAGCTAAGCAGATTCTCCCAGGTTGTGTGTCCAACGCTGAGAGTCAATCGGTTGACTTTTAGCACCAACACACTTTTGGCACGCCCGGTGGAACCACTCCAACCTCTACCATGTCAAAAGCTGTCGAAATCTCCGAAGACAACGTCATCGAGGTGACGGAAGCAGACCTTAAGGACGACCAGAAAGAAGAGCTGGAAAGGCAGATAGCACAATACCGGAAGACATGCCTGTAATCTTTCAGTCGTACTAGGAGCGGGGAGACTGTCAAGAAAGCTCCTTTTCCAACTCCCCGCCAGATCACAATCGCCAAGGACTTGGGCAAGATGTCCGAGATGGTTCAGCAGTCTGTCTACCAGGATTTCATCGATCAATCCCTGGTGATAACCAACACGGTATACAATACCGTCATCAGCTCCCTGGCTAATGGCGTATCTCAAGGATACCAGGGGCCAGCGTATGCCCCACCTATTACAGCCCCGGTCAGGAGTTTTCCAAGCACATCCCACTCGGCTCCTCAGCCGATCCAAGCTCAATATGGAGGACCCGGCGCTCCTTCACCACCAGTGCACCCAGGAAACAATGGTGCGTCGTACCTCCAGTCACAAGCGCCACCTCAATCCGTTCAGATTTCCTCCACGCAATCATCACCATTAAATTCAGTGCCTTAGGGGGCACCATCAGCGACGGCCGTCCAAGATCAATCGACCGGTTATGGAGGCTCTCCTATCCAGGCACCATTCCAATCGGCCGTTCGATCGACAATCCCGCAGCATCAACCGGCCACGTCTGAAGTTGGCAGGGGGGCAGATACTACTGAGGCGCTCTGGGGTGCTGCGCCGATTATACTATATGATGAAGCAGCCGGTTCGCTAAGATACCAGACGCCGACCACGCAGCCGGCCATGTTACCGCGGAACCCGCCGCACACTTTCGTTCATCACCCAGTCATCCCTCCGCCGATCTACCAACATGTGCCGGCTCCCCAGCCAATAGTTCATCAACAGCAAGTAGACTGGACGGCAAGGATAGCATAGGTGATTCAAGATCAATTTGGTTTGAAGCTGAACGTACAAACTTACACGTACAGAACGCCGTACCCGCCAGCATACGACCTACTGCCATTTCCCCATCGGTACAAAGTTCCCGACTTCACCAAGTTTTCGGGGCTTGATGACACGTCGACTGTGGAGCACGTGAATAGATTCATCATCCAATGTGGAGAGGCGGCTACACAGGATGCCCTGCGAGTGCATCTTTTCTCATCATCTCTGTCCGGATCGACCTTCCAATGGTTCACTACGCTACCACCCAACTCCATAGTTACTTGGGCCGACTTGGAGAAGCAGTTCCACAAGTACTTCTACGCGGGAGTGCATGAGATGAAGCTCTCAGATCTGACCAGCCTCAGGCAAAGAAGCGATGAGCCAGTATCCACATATGTGCAAGGTTCAGAGAGGTCAGAAACAAGTGCTACACCCTAGTTCTGACCTATGCACAGCTGGCCGATATAGCCTTCCAAGGTCTCCTGCCACACATCAAACAGAAGTATGCTTCCCAGGAGTTTGAAAGCCTGAGTTAAATTGTGCACCGATTGTCTGGTCAAGAAGTACGCCCCTTTGATCAACGGAGGAATTTTCAGAAGAAGGTGGCATACTTAGAAGAATCTAAATCCGAAGAGGAGGTGAAAATCGGCCTAGCAGAGTGGGTTAAAGGGAAAAAGCCGATATCGTGTCCTTTTAGGAAAAAGGAACCAGAGGCATTCGATTTTGACACGTCAAAGGCTGACAAAATTTTCGACCTACTCCTCCAAGAAGGACAGATCAAGCTCTCACCCTACCATACGATTCCATCGGCCGAGCAGCTGAAGAAGATGAAGTATTGCAAATGGCATAATGCCACGTCCCATGACACAAATGAGTGCAAGATCTTCCGTCAGCAGATACAATCGGCCATTCACCAAGAACGAAGAAGAGTCTTGTGTTTACAAGAAGGTTAGTGGGAGCTCTGTAGTATTTCTAATCTTATATGTGGATGACATATTGCTGATTGGAAATAATATTCCTATGCTTGAGTTCGTAAAGACTTCACTAAAAAATAGTTTTTCGATGAAGGACTTAGGGGAAGCTGCATATATTCTAGGCATTAAGATCTATAGAGATAGATCGAGAAGGCTTATAGGATTAAGCCAAGATACTTACATTGACAAAGTGTTGAAGTAGTTCAGCATGGAAGAGGCAAAGAAAGGGTTCTTGCCTATGTCACATGGCATACATCTCAGCAAGACTCAGTGTCCTTCGACTGCTGATGAGCGGGATCGCATGAGTAGAGTACCATATGCCTCAGCTATTGGATCTATCATGTATGCAATGATAAGTACTCGCCCAAATGTTTCATATGCGCTAAGTATGACAAGCAGACACCAGTCTGATCTGGGTGAGAGTTACTGGACAGCGGTGAAAAACATTCTTAAGTACTTATAAGGACTAAAGATATGTTCCTCGTCTATGGAGGTGAGGAGGAGCTCGTTGTAACAGGTTACACTGATGCTAGTTTCCAAACCGACAGAGATGATTCAAAGTCACAATCAGGATTTGTGTTCATGCTAAATGGTGGTGCTGTTAGTTGGAAGAGTTCCAAGTAGGAGACAGTGGCCGATTCTATGATAGAAAGCCGAGTACATCGCGGTTTCGGAAGCCGTGAAGGAGGGTGTTTGGATAAGGAATTTCCTTATTGAGCTTGGTGTGTTCTCGAATGCATCCAGCCCATTGAATCTCTACTGTGATAATAATGGGGCAATTGTGCAAGCAAAGGAGCCAAGGAACCACCAGAAGAACAAACACATAATGCGGCGATTTCATCTCATTCGAGACTTTGTTAACCGGGGTGAGATCAAGATATGCAAGATACACACAGATCTGAACATTTCTGATCCATTGACAAAACCACTCCCGCAGGCTAAGCATGATGCGCATGTAAGAGCTATGGGTATTAGGTACCTTCTAGATTGACTCTAGTGCAAGTGGGAGACTGTTGGAGGTGTGCCCTAGAGGCAATCATAGAGATGATGATATTCCATTTGTATCCAGGATTTATATTTGTGTTCCTTGAATATCCATTAAAGGCTACTTGAATTGGATTTGCAATTATGTGAATTGTATGTGAAAACTCTTTACTTTGTATGGGTTATTCTTAAAGTTGTCCCCTAGGTTGGAGTTCATGGT
>NC_028454.1:1589583-1625031 GCF_000263155.2 Setaria italica | reverse complement strand
CTCTCATCAGAGAGGGGCAATCCCATTTTGATTGACCATACCTCATAGCAATACTTCCTAACAAACCCGAAAGCTACCTTTTTAACTACCCTGTTACGGTTTAGCATTTGATAGACCCTAAGTAAGTCGATCCACATCTTGAGTACATGTGACAATCTCAGATCTAAGGACAAAGCGTACATGTTGTGTAAAGAGAGAACTACTTCTCGTGTTGGGTCAGTCCTAGCACATGTCTCCACATATGCCTACATTATTAGTTTGATATCTCCATATCCATGACTTGTGAAACATAGCCATCAACTAATACATGTACTAGTTTAATATTCATGTGTGTCCACACATGAACTCCGACTAGGGATAACTTTTAGAATAACCATACAAGTAAAGAGTAATTCCTTTGTTACTCAGGGTGACTGTAACGACCGACCCAAATCATGGATATTCAGTGAACACAATATACAAATCATGGATACAATCAAATATCATCATCTCTATTATTGCCTCTAGGGCATACCTCCAACAGTCTCCCACTTGCACTAGAGTCAATCTAGAATATATCTAATACCCATAGCTCTTATGTGCGCATCATGCTTAGACTACGGGAGAGGCTTTGTCAACAGATCAGAAATATTCAAATCCGTCTGTATTTTGCATATCTTGATCTCACCCCGATTAACGAAGTCTCGAATGAGATGAAATCTCCGCATAACGTGTTTGTTCTTCTGGTGGTTCCTTGGGTCCTTTGCTTGCGCAATTGCCCCATTGTTATCACAGTAGAGATTCAATGGGTTGGACGCATTCGGGAACACACCAAGCTCAATAAGGAAATTCCTTATCCAAACACCCTCCTTCGCGGCTTCCGAAGCCGTGATATACTCGGCTTCTATCGTAGAATCGGCCACCGTCTCCTGCTTGGAACTCTTCCAACTAACAGCACCACTGTTTAGCATGAACACAAATTCTGATTGTGACTTTGAATCATCTCTGTCGGTTTGGAAACTAGCATCGGTGTAACTTGTTACAACGAGCTCCTCCTCACCTCCATAGATGAGGAACATATCTTTAGTCCTACTTAAGTACTTAAGAATGTTTTTCACCGCTGTCCAGTGATTTTCACCTGGATCAGACTGGTGTCTACTTGTCATACTTAGCGCATATGAAACATCTGGGCGAGTACTTATCATTGCATACATGATATATCCGATAGCTGAGGCATATGGCACTCTACTCATGCGATCCCGCTCATCAGCAGTCGAAGGACACTGAGTCTTGCTGAGATGTATGCCATGTGACATAGGCAAGAACCCTTTCTTCGCCTCTTCCATGCTGAACCGCTTCAACACTTTGTCAATGTAAGTATCCTTGCTTAATCCTATAAGCCTTCTCGATCTATCTCTATAGATCTTAATGCCCAGAATACATGCCGCTTCTCCTAAGTCCTTCATCAAAATACTATTTTTAAGTGAAGTCTTTACGGACTCAAGCATAGGAATGTTATTTCTAATCAGCAATATGTCATCCACATATAAGATTAGAAATACTATAGAGCTCCCACTAACCTTCTTGTAAACACAAGATTCTTCTTCGTTCTTGGTGAAGCCAAACCCTTTGACCACTTCATCAAAATGAATGGTCCAACTCCTAGATGCTTGCTTCAATCCATAAATGGATCTCTGAAGCTTGCATACTTTACCAACATTTTTCGGATTGACAAAACCCTTGGGCTGTATCCTATACACGTCCTCAGTTAGGTTTCCATTCAGGAAATATATCTTGACATCCATCTGCCATATCTCATAATCAAAATATGCAGCTATAGCTAGAATAATCCGAATGGACTTAAGCATCACTACGGGCGAGAAGGTCTCGTCGTAGTCAACTCCTTGAACTTGTCGAAAACCTTTTGCGACAAGTTGTGCTTTATAGATGTGAACATTTCCATCCATGTCCTTTTTCTTCTTATAGATTCACTTGCACTCTATGGCTTTAACACTATCAGGCGGGTCAACCAAGTAACAAACTTGATTGTCTCCCATGGACTTTTGTTGACGCCAGATTTTGACACGTATGGAATCGGCGTCAAAAAGGGGAAAGGATTAACCAATGCGGCAAGTTGAAAAGGTCACGATTGGGAATCGGTCGATTGGTGCTACAGTTGGAGATCGGCCGATTGGCGCTGCAGTGTTTTGGCGGATGGAGTTGGTAGAAATCGGCTGATTAAGAGGCTGGAGCAATTGGGCCAATATGGGCTTAAAGTGAATCGCAAAGAGAAGATAAAGGGGGATTGGCCCGCAGGAGCGCAACAACCAACTCCGATACAAGTTGTACTTGTAAATATTTGTTTTTCGTTTAAAATTAGAGATAGAATCCTAGTCGGTTAAGAAATTGGTTGTAATAGGATATAAATAGCCATCTTTAGAGATCTGTAAAGAACATATCAAATCAATACAACAATCTATTATTTCCTCGTACTTTACTTTCAAGTTGGCGACTTCGCCAATACTTTTCTTCTTTCACGAGTTCGTGCGGGTTGGCAGGGCTGCATCGACATGATCTCCGGCCGATTCTTTAAGTTCCGTTTATCGAGTAATATCTAAGCTTTAACTTTGGGCGCATCGCTGTCGTTTCATTTAGATTTATTCACTAGTTATCGATATTTACTAGAATTCTAGGTTTTACCTGTTGTTCTAGTTTTATCACCAGCTTGGGATTGGAACTTTCGGCTTATTTTTGTTTTCATCGATTACTTTTGCGTAGCCGATTAGATCTATTTCAAGTGTTGGTCCTGAAGCGTTATTTAGTTTACTCCAGTAGTTTTCTTCATAACCGCTGCCCAGTTGTCGGCTGTATCATAGCCGATTACCTTGTTATAGCAAATCGGCCGATTCGCTGATGCGCTTCCTCGAGATCGGAACCTTAGCCGATCGCAACCCCTAGAATTTGACACATTTTCTCCTTGCCAATCAACAGGTCAAATTGGCTGGCACACCGCGCGAACCGCACCAGGGTGATTACTCAAACAGGAGCTAAGCAGATTCTCCCAGGTTGTGTGTCCAACGCTGAGAGTCAATCGGCTGACTTTTAGCACCAACACACTTTTGGCACGCCCGGTGGAACCACTCCAACCTCTACCATGTCAAAAGCTGTCGAAATCTCCGAAGACAACGTCATCGAGGTGACGGAAGCAGACCTTAAGGACGACCAGAAAGAAGAGCTGGAAAGGCAGATAGCACAATACCGGAAGACATGCCTGCAATCTTTCAGTCGTACTAGGAGCGGGGAGACTGTCAAGAAAGCTCCTTTTCCAACTCCCCGCCATATCACAATCGCCAAGGACTTGGGCAAGATGTCCGAGATGGTTCAGCAGTCTGTCTACCAGGATTTCATCGATCAATCCCTGGTGATAACCAACACGGTATACAATACCGTCATCAGCTCCCTGGCTAATGGCGTATCTCAAGGATACCAGGGGCCAGCGTATGCCCCACCTATTACAGCCCCGGTCAGGAGTTTTCCAAGCACATCCCACTCGGCTCCTCAGCCGATCCAAGCTCAATATGGAGGACCCGGCGCTCCTTCACCACCAGTGCACCCAGGAAACAATGGTGCGTCGTACCTCCAGTCACAAGCGCCACCTCAATCCGTTCAGATTTCCTCCACGCAATCATCACCATTAAATTCAGTGCCTTAGGGGGCACCATCAGCGACGGCCGTCCAAGATCAATCGACCGGTTATGGAGGCTCTCCTATCCAGGCACCATTCCAATCGGCCGTTCGATCGACAATCCCGCAGCATCAACCGGCCACGTCTGAAGTTGGCAGGGGGGCAGATACTACTGAGGCGCTCTGGGGTGCTGCGCCGATTATACTATATGATGAAGCAGCCGGTTCGCTAAGATACCAGACGCCGACCACGCAGCCGGCCATGTTACCGCGGAACCCGCCGCACACTTTCGTTCATCACCCAGTCATCCCTCCGCCGATCTACCAACATGTGCCGGCTCCCCAGCCAATAGTTCATCAACAGCAAGTAGACTGGACGACAAGGATAGCATAGGTGATTCAAGATCAATTTGGTTTGAAGCTGAACGTACAAACTTACACGTACAGAACGCCGTACCCGCCAGCATACGACCTACTGCCATTTCCCCATCGGTACAAAGTTCCCGACTTCACCAAGTTTTCGGGGCTTGATGACACGTCGACTGTGGAGCACGTGAATAGATTCATCATCCAATGTGGAGAGGCGGCTACACAGGATGCCCTGCGAGTGCATCTTTTCTCATCATCTCTGTCCGGATCGACCTTCCAATGGTTCACTACGCTACCACCCAACTCCATAGTTACTTGGGCCGACTTGGAGAAGCAGTTCCACAAGTACTTCTACGCGGGAGTGCATGAGATGAAGCTCTCAGATCTGACCAGCCTCAGGCAAAGAAGCGATGAGCCAGTATCCACATATGTGCAAGGTTCAGAGAGGTCAGAAACAAGTGCTACACCCTAGTTCTGACCTATGCACAGCTGGCCGATATAGCCTTCCAAGGTCTCCTGCCACACATCAAACAGAAGTATGCTTCCCAGGAGTTTGAAAGCCTGAGTTAAATTGTGCACCGATTGTCTGGTCAAGAAGTACGCCCCTTTGATCAACGGAGGAATTTTCAGAAGAAGGTGGCATACTTAGAAGAATCTAAATCCGAAGAGGAGGTGAAAATCGGCCTAGCAGAGTGGGTTAAAGGGAAAAAGCCGATATCGTGTCCTTTTAGGAAAAAGGAACCAGAGGCATTCGATTTTGACACGTCAAAGGCTGACAAAATTTTCGACCTACTCCTCCAAGAAGGACAGATCAAGCTCTCACCCTACCATACGATTCCATCGGCCGAGCAGCTGAAGAAGATGAAGTATTGCAAATGGCATAATGCCACGTCCCATGACACAAATGAGTGCAAGATCTTCCGTCAGCAGATACAATCGGCCATTCACCAAGAACGAAGAAGAGTCTTGTGTTTACAAGAAGGTTAGTGGGAGCTCTGTAGTATTTCTAATCTTATATGTGGATGACATATTGCTGATTGGAAATAATATTCCTATGCTTGAGTTCGTAAAGACTTCACTAAAAAATAGTTTTTCGATGAAGGACTTAGGGGAAGCTGCATATATTCTAGGCATTAAGATCTATAGAGATAGATCGAGAAGGCTTATAGGATTAAGCCAAGATACTTACATTGACAAAGTGTTGAAGTAGTTCAGCATGGAAGAGGCAAAGAAAGGGTTCTTGCCTATGTCACATGGCATACATCTCAGCAAGACTCAGTGTCCTTCGACTGCTGATGAGCGGGATCGCATGAGTAGAGTACCATATGCCTCAGCTATTGGATCTATCATGTATGCAATGATAAGTACTCGCCCAAATGTTTCATATGCGCTAAGTATGACAAGCAGACACCAGTCTGATCTGGGTGAGAGTTACTGGACAGCGGTGAAAAACATTCTTAAGTACTTATAAGGACTAAAGATATGTTCCTCGTCTATGGAGGTGAGGAGGAGCTCGTTGTAACAGGTTACACTGATGCTAGTTTCCAAACCGACAGAGATGATTCAAAGTCACAATCAGGATTTGTGTTCATGCTAAATGGTGGTGCTGTTAGTTGGAAGAGTTCCAAGTAGGAGACAGTGGCCGATTCTATGATAGAAAGCCGAGTACATCGCGGTTTCGGAAGCCGTGAAGGAGGGTGTTTGGATAAGGAATTTCCTTATTGAGCTTGGTGTGTTCTCGAATGCATCCAGCCCATTGAATCTCTACTGTGATAATAATGGGGCAATTGTGCAAGCAAAGGAGCCAAGGAACCACCAGAAGAACAAACACATAATGCGGCGATTTCATCTCATTCGAGACTTTGTTAACCGGGGTGAGATCAAGATATGCAAGATACACACAGATCTGAACATTTCTGATCCATTGACAAAACCACTCCCGCAGGCTAAGCATGATGCGCATGTAAGAGCTATGGGTATTAGGTACCTTCTAGATTGACTCTAGTGCAAGTGGGAGACTGTTGGAGGTGTGCCCTAGAGGCAATCATAGAGATGATGATATTCCATTTGTATCCAGGATTTATATTGTGTTCCTTGAATATCCATTAAAGGCTACTTGAATTGATTTGCAATTATGTGAATTGTATGTGAAACTCTTTACTTGTATGGTTATTCTAAAGTTGTCCCTAGTTGGAGTTCATGTGAGCACACACATGAATATTAGACTAGTACATGTATTAGTTGATGACTATGTTTCACAAGTCATGGACATGGAGATGTCAAACTAATAATGTAGGCACATGTAGAGACATGTGCTAGGACTGACACAACACGAAAAGTAGTTCTCTCTTTACACAACATGTATGCTTTGTCCTTAGACCTGAGATTGTCGCATGTACTCAAGATGTGGATCGACTTACTTAGGGGCTATCAAACGCTACACCATAGCAGGGTAGTTAGAAAGATAGCTTTCGGGTTTGTCAGGAAGCATGTTGTGAGGCATGGTCAATCAAGAAGGGATTTGCCCCTCTCTGATTGAGAGTGATATCTATAGGCCCCTCGAGTGATCGGATCCGAAAATGCATGGCCATGCTACGTACGGTTAAGAGTTAACCTACAAAGGGATTCCGAATCACAGGATCGAGAAAGAGCAGTCGGCTTGAAGCTAGACCAAATATCGTGAGGCAAAGGGAATAGCATGTACATAATGTAGTGACGGTTCATCTGATATGATCTTCGTGTGCGTATAGGAGTTGGCACGTCTAGCTAGAGGCCGCTACCGATTATTGGGCCGAGTAGGAGTACTCGGGTCATGTCTATATGTATTCGAACCCATAGGGTCACACACTTAAGGGGCTGGAAGCCCAATTCGGATACGATCCGAGTTGGATTAGGTTTAGAAGTACTAATGGGCCTCGGACCCAGAGGCCCGTCAGGAACCTCTATAAATAGAGGGGTGGGGCACCCTAGAGTTTGATCCCTTTGGCTGAAACACATCTGTCGTGCCTCCCACACCCTCGCCCTGTTGCAACTCGTGGACCTAGCAGTCTGGCTTGCGACGCTTCCTCCCTGCACGTGTGGACACCTTGGAGGTGTTGCACTTGCAGCACTTGGACGAGCCGCCGAGGAGCCACCGACAAGCCGACGACGAGCCGCGGCATGAAGACGATCTTGCTGCACGTGAATGAGCTGCTGAGGAGCAGCTGGACGTCGACGTGATCAACTACGTGTTCGACTACGCTTATCGACTTCGCTGCCCCGACGCGATTCTACATCTTCCGCACCAGTGCGTCGAGTGGTAATCCCGTGATCCATATACGGCAGTTTTCTTGGTTTACGCGATAGAAAAATTTTGTTTTGCGCTAGCGTAGCTGTGGCGGATCCACTTCGGATGTGCTTGATTAAACATGATTAAGCCGCCTAATATGCGACACTCATGCCTTAACCAAGTAAACACGAAGTGCCGTTGGATTTCATCCGATTTAACCACTTGAACAGGACCGAATAGCAAACCCACAAGAAGGTGAGCGGTTCCAGAGAATACAACAAGTCCACTGAGTTATCAAATTAACCATTTAGTTTGGCCATAAAACAACATCAGAGTTACAAGGTTCAGAAGAAAAACAACAGAAGGTAAAACAACTAGCGGAAGGTACTTCATCAGGGTCGGACATCCCTGGTGAGGCCAACCGGGACGTCAGTGATCCCTCTCCCCGCCGTCCGAGGAGGGATCCCACTCAACCGTCCAACCCGGAGGGAGTTGGGGCGGCCAAGTGCTAACAGAGGAGGGCTCAGCGGCAGCAACTTCACCTGAAAAAGAAGAGCCACAACAAGGCTGAGCTTCTAAGCTCAATAAGACTTAACCGACAAGGAGTACACTACTCCACCACTTCTAGACATGCAAGGCTTTTTGGCTGAGGGGTTTGTTTGCCAAAAGCGCTAGGTGTATCCCTACTTTCAAGTTTTAGCTCTGGTTCTGCATTCATTATCTGGTCTAAGTTTGCAACCTATTCTAAGCAACCATAGAACCAACCAAAAGGTATAGATATATCATCATCAAGACCATGTCATCATCAAATTCCTTTGTTACTCAGGGTGACTGTAACGACCGACCCCTAACCTTTCCCAGTTAGGTTTGATCTCAGCCCTTAACCTTAGTCAGCTGTTTTGTTTGACCGCACCTAAGTGCTCAGTCTTCCGCCAGTCCGACCCCTAAGACCCGACCCCTTCCTGCTTCGCTTTTCTCCCGACCCTGGCGAGTTCAGCCCTCCGTCGGATCCTGCTGATCTTCCTCACCCGTCCGATCTATCCCCGGTGGACCCGCGAGATCTTTTTCCAGATCCCCCGCGCCAGCCGCACTCGAGTTGCATGGCCGCTTCAGAGTCTTCCTGCCGCGTGGCTCGTCTTCTCCGATGCCATCACCCAGTTTTGTCTCTAGCAAGGAACAGAGTGGGTTCCCGCGCCCCTTTTCCCCAATGGCAGCAGAAGCCCTCTGCACCCCTTTCTGCAGAACCTCGTCTCCCGCGCCCATCATCACGCCACCAGATCCCGGCCCCAGAGCCCGATGTCGCCCGTCTTTTCCGTCCCTTTCAGCAACAGTTGCGCCGCCCGGTCGTCGCTACACGACGATTCCCCCACCGCCAACCCCGACCGCGGCCGCGATAGTTCCTTTCCCCGCTCTGTCAGAAGCCGCCCGACAATCAGTTGTTCCGCGCTCTCCCCCGCGCCGCGTCCGCTTGTCTTCCCACCTGTGCGCCCTCGATCCTAGCACCGTTTAACCGGTCGCTTCTATCACCTCTTCCGCACGACGACGCCCGCTCTCTGCCAAATCCCAACCACCGGTCTACCCGCGCCTACGCCGCCCTGACGGTATAGCGCAATGATCGCTGGCGTCACCCCCGGAGTTCTGCAGCACCGCCCTGTTTGCTCAATCGCCGCCACGGCAGAGCACTCCATTGCTTCTCCCCGGCCTTCGCGCCGCTCCCCTTCTCTCTCTCCGCGACGTTTCCGTTCCTCTGCTCCAGCAGCTATAAAAGGAATGCCCCCATCACCGGAGTTCCCTCCGCCTTTGTTGCCTTTAGCCTTCTCTAGCTCCCTGCTCAAGCTCCTAGCGCCACCCACCCAGTTCTTAAGAAGTTCTTCTCCGAGTTCCTTCTCAATTCCTCCAAGTCACCCAGCAGCTTGCTCCTTTGTGCTGCGTAGAGCTCTCTTGTGATCCGCAAGAAGCAGCGCTGCCGCCGGAGCATCGCCAGTCTTAGTCCTTGCTCGAAGCTTTAGTCCCTCCACCCAAGTCTGCCTCTTTCCGACCCCAAGCTTTCCTTTCAGGAAGAAGGTGAGTTGCCGACCCTAAGTCTGCCTCGCCCGACCCCTCCTACCCGCCCGACCCCAGTTCCGTCTCGTCCGACCCTGTCTGTTCCGCCGACCCTTGTCCGCCTCGCCCGAGGGCTTGGCTGTGATCTTTTTCTTCAACTCGAGGGTGTATGTGTAAAACTTGGGAACCCTTCAGCGCTTGCGTCTAAGGATCCGAGTTATCACATCCTCTAGTTCAAGGATCAGACCACTAGTTTCCCTTCCTACCCTTACCTGTTGATCATCATCAGCTCTCTCGAATCACCATAACCTTCTGCTCTTTGTCGCAAGTTTCTGGGCTCAGGCGAGCCAGTGTTGCTGTTGAAATAAACGTTTAAGCTAACCCTTGCATTGCATTCGTGTAGAGCTGCACCTCGCCGACGGCTTCTACGAGTTGCACCCGGCGCCAGAAGAAGAAGCTGTAGCCGAGTTCCTGCCCGCGGAAGCCGAAGCCGCCCCCGAAGTCGAGCAGCTTCCGTCCCCTTTGCTTGCAGGCAAGCCCCGGTTGCATGAGAATCCTACGTGTTTTGCCAAACTTGCGCATGCCTTCCGTAGCATGTTTGTGCATTTACGTTTAGGAGTTGTGTGAAACCCTAGATGCACGATCTAGTAACCCTTGAGATGAGCACTAGCTGTTGGACCGAGTAGCTGCATTGCTTAAATAGGAGACGGTAAAAGCCGAGTGATCTCCTGTCACTCGCGAGTTGTAGGAGTTGCATGATTTACTCTCCTGTTACAACTATAAGGACGATGGACGGGGCAGGGTTTGGTAACTCTTTGGTGGTCGGATGGATGCCCCGTCTGTCTATGAAAACTTGCTAAGGCCCGACAGTGGTGGTGTTCGTGATCAAGTGTTTGAAAGTACTAGCCTCATACTTAGTATGGGATGAGGAAGCCTAGTACCTGATTGAACCTAGACGTGAGCGGTCGCCCCATTGTTCTTGGAACGGAGTTTCCCCTGCTAGTTGTCGCACGTGGTGGCAATGTGTGGTCACAGAACGGCAGAGGCCGGGTCTGTGGAACCTTGCACCAAAGGAAATGGGCCCGACACGGGTTAGGGGATTGATGGGGAAGGCCGACACAGGAAGTGACCTCCGGGTGCGCGGATGTCGTGGGGCTAGGTTCACCATGCATGGTTAAAGAACTCGAATCGATTCGTCTGCCTCTCACAGTCTGAGATTTCTTGATCGCTATGTCACCCTGAGTAAATGAGGAATCTGATGATGGCAATGTTGTTGTTATCTATACATCTTGTTTGGCTCTATGATTGCTTAGAATAGGTTGCACAATCTAGACTGGTAAGTGAATCTAGAACCGGAGCTAAAACTTGAAAATAAGGTTACTTAGTGCTTTTGGCAAACAAACCCCTCAGCCAAGAAGCCTTGCATGTCTAGTTGGAAGAGTAGCTGACTCCCCGGTTAAGTCTTGTTGAGCTTAGTAGCTCAGCCTTGTTGTGGCTCCTATTTTTCAGGAGAAGTTGTTGTTCCCGACCCCTCCCTTGCTGGCGCTTGGCCGCCCCAGCTCCCGCCAGGCTAGACGGTCGAGTGGGACCCCTCCTCGGACGGCGAGGAGAGGACTCAGTGATGTTCTGGTTGGCCTCGCCCAGACATCCGACCCCCGACGAAGTCTTCCGCTAGTGTTTTCCCTGTCGTTTTCTTTGAAATTGTAAAACTCTGATGTTATTTTTTTATGGCCGAACCATTTGAGTAAGACTTGCTTAACTCAGTGGACTCGTTGTATTCTCTGTAACCGCTCACCTTCGTGTGAGTTTGCTAGACTCGATCCTGTTAAGTGGTTAATCGGATGAAATCCGACGGCACCCCGTGTTAGCTCGGTTTAAGCAGAAGTGTCGCATGTTAGGCGACTTACCCGTGCTTAATCAAGCTAATCCGAGGTGGTTCCGCCACAGCTGGTATCAGAGCCATGTTTAGCATATCAGAGAACCCAATGAGCCCTAGACACTTCTTTGGAAATATAAAAGTTGCAAGAACCTTTTGAAAATCTCGTACGATCGTTAAGGATGACTTAGTGCGAGAGGTCCTAGGGGATTTTGGGGTTGTTTTAGGTGACTAATAAGTATTTGGTTATTTTGCTAACTCCTCCAGCACTTTGCCACGTCTATCATACGTGTGCCGAGTTCCGCATCGCGAGCATGCGAGGGTTGATAGGGAGTTCCATTCAAGGGACCCTATCTTCGCGGTTGTTTTTGCCCACGTCTATTATACGTGCGCAGGTTCCGTATGTGATCCATACAAAGGTTGATACGGTTCGATTCCAACGAACCTATCGGCACGGTTGTTTCGCCACGTTTGTCACACGTGTGCCGATGCCGCATCACGAGTATGCGAAGGGTTATATGGTTCTATTCGGAAGGAACCTATTTCCACGGTTGAGTGTTGTCCATGCAGCCTTAGACGCATGGGTGCCGTTCCTATAGTGAACGGTAATGTTTGGGAACGCTTTCGTGGGTGCTGGCACAAAAGGTTCGTGTGTGTGTTTTCTGCAGGTTGCTAACCGCGCTCGTTAAGACGTTGCTAGAACCGACTAGTTAATATAGGGAGAGCCGTATTGTTGCCTTGTCACCGGCGCTGACCGCGTAAGACCCAAGGTTCGGGCAGTTGTTTTTGGTTAAGAGTACGGTAGGCCGTGCATGCTTCATACCTAAAATCTGTAATGTTTCCTTCTCAACAGCAACCCTGTCTGAAAGAGTTCTTTTGGATCTAAGGACTTCTAGTTCCTCTTAGTTGCTCTCGGTTAAGCCCTTCTGCTTCTCTATCCGACCCCTGATCCTCGGAGTTATCTCACGTGGTTTCGGTTTCTTGGTTCCAGATGGCTGTTCCCGGGCATGTGGTTTTTGGAGCGGACGGTACCTTCCAATCAACGTGCCTGCATTTCGAGGGGTTTCCCGCGATCTTGTGGGATACGCTGAGGTGGTTTGGGTATCAGTCCCCACCCCTGTACTCTGGGCGGCTGTATATGGAGCAGGGCATCCAGACGTGCCAGGTGCAAGCGTTGGTACCACCTCCTCTTGCGCGGCCTGACTGGCCCTCTCTGGGCATAATAGCCTATGGTCTTTCTCCGGAAGACACGTGGGAATCCGCCGCCCTTCAGTTGCTCACACAGTTCTGTCAGTTGCACCCTGTGGAGATCACGCTGGACCCGATCGGTCTTTTTCCCGTCAGGAGTCGGCTGGACCCGGCCTGGCTGGACCGCATCGGAAACCTCGAGGTGTTGGCCACTACCTGTGCTATGGTCACCATCTCCACCAACGTCCGTTGCATGACTGCTCTCTACCGGTTGATAGAGCTCCAAGGAAGAGCCATGACTCTATTTGCCCGGACGGCTGCAGACACCCACGGATACCTCCAGGCAGTTAGAAGAGACCTGGTAGGCCAAACCTACCAGCTGATTCAACGTGGTATCCAGATCCACGACATGCAAGATCGGATCTCCGAGCTGGAAGGAGAAGTTGCCGACCTCGTGGACGGCATGATCGAGCTCTCGGAGGAGAAGATGGAGGTGGAAATGGAGTTGGCCGTCGCCAATGCCCACCTGGAAGAGCACCAAGCTGAGCTTGAAGATATGCATGCCCTCAACATGCAGCTCGAAGCTCAGGAGGACCCTGAGGAAGACGAGGGAGCGTCCAGCATGGACATAGAAGAAGATGGCGCCCCTTCTCCGACTCATAGTGTCCAGTGGTAGCTTAAGGGTTCTCAGGGAACCTTCTTTCTTTTGTTGTACTCCTCGGCAGCCTAGTTTTTTTTTTGGGAAAGCTGTAATAGGTTAGCCTTGAGTTGAGTACTCCCTGTGTTTAAACATCGTTGTGTATAAAGTCGACCCGGTGCATAGTTTTATCCTTTTCGTATGGTGTGGATGCTAGGGTTGAGTGAGTGGTGCTGTAACCCTGTGTTGTTTTCGGGGAGCCTGTTCAGTTGGCCGACCCTAGTTTGCGAGCCAGAGTGCGCCGACCCTTAAGGCAGTTACCGCCTCGTCCGACCCTTTTCGAGTACGGACCGTATCCGACCCCTTGGTTCGAGTGGATCAGACCCTAGGAGTCTGTATGTGGTATGTGTGCCTAAAGTGGAGTACCAGGGCAAGTAGAGGCTATCTATGTTGGAAATGGGAGGAATGTGCTTCCTCTATGAGGACGTGTGATGCACCATTGGCAAGAGTCGCATTAAAGGATTTAATTCATACGTTCCATTGTTGGAGTATACCTAAGGTTATGAGATTGATGGGGCGTTAACTCTTGCAGATGGCGCACCGCACCAGGTCTGGATCTGTGCCCAGTGGTAGTGACCAGCGCCAGGACCTTCCCCCGCCCCCGCCACCATCGCCATTGGAGGCAATCCTAGCAACTCAAACCGAGCTGCTCAGGCATCTGGTGCAAGGACAACAGCAGCCACATGGTGGTAGAGCACAGCAGCAGCCGCATATCGCGCGGTACGAGGACTTTCTGGGGACGCAGCCCCCGCTGTTCCAAAAGACCCAAGAACCGCTCGACGCTGATGCATGGGTTCGTACGATCGAATCCAAGTTCGAGCTCCTCACCGCTCCATGCCCTGACAACAACAAGGTGCGGTTCGCAGCTCAGCAGCTGCGTGGTTCCGCACGGCTTTGGTGGGACCACTACCATGCCATGCTACCTGCTGGCCACGTGGTCAGTTGGAACGAGTTTAAGACGGCGTTTAAGGCGCATCACATTCCCGAAGGTCTCCTGGAGCGCAAGCTCAACGAGTTTCTGGCCCTCACCCAAGGAACTCGGGATGTGCTGCACTACGCCCAGGCGTTCAATGACCTATGCCGTTATGCTGGCTATCATGCGGACACCGATGAGAAGAAGCGGGACAGATTCCGCCGAGGACTGAGCTTGGAGCTCAGGGAAAGGCTGAACCCCATCAGGGTGGACACCTATAATGAGTTGGTCAACCTGGCCATCTCCCAGGAGGACTGCATGCAAGCTCTCAAGGCCGACCAGAAGAGGAAAGCCTCTGTGGTTCTCCCGAGCCCGCCAACCCGAAGGTTTCGGATGATCCCTCCACAAGCCCCTGGCCGACCCCAACAGTCAGGGAAATGGATCGCCCGACCCCCGCCGGCAACAATGCCTAGTTTCCCAGGCTTCCAACCGCAAGTACCCCGGCCGACCTTGCCAACGCCACCTCGTCCGGCAGCCAGTAATCGGTGTTATACCTGCGGCAATGAGGGACATTTTGCAAAGGATTGCCCCAGGAACAAGAATCAGCAGCAAGGCCAGAACCCCATGGCAGCCAGAGGAAGAAGGCCCAAGGTGCAAGTCCGACAAGGCCGACTCAACTACACCAGCTTGACCGAACTTCCCGAAGGTGCGTCAGTAATGACGGGTACTTTCCTTGTTTTAAATCAAGCTGTTGTTGTGTTGTTTGATTCGGGAGCCTCTCATAGCTTTATCGGGAGTAAGGCAAGGGAAAGATGTGGGCTAAGTGTCGGTCACACTAAGAAACCCTATGTGATCGCCACTCCTGAAGGAAGGATAACGTCGGATCAGGTCGTTATTCTTGTACCTCTCCAGCTAGGCCCCACCCTCTTCAAGGAAAACCTTATCATCCTTGACCTTGAAGGCCTAGATGTTATCCTTGGCATGGATTGGATGGCCCGACATCATGTTGTTTTAGATACATCAGCCTGATCTCTTTACATCAGCTCACCCTCTCATGGCAGTTCTACCCTATCCTTGACCCATCCTGAGTCTTCGACTCCTTGTGCCTATCCTCTCTTGGGACCCCGTTTAGAAGACCTCCCTGTTATCTGTGAGTACCCAGATGTGTTTCCAGAAGATTTGCCGGGTATGCCACCTAATAGAGAAGTTGAGTTTTCTATAGAGTTGGTTCCTGGCACAGCCCCGATATCTAAGAGACCCTATCGGATGCCACCCGCTGAGTTAGCCGTGTTGAAGACCCAGTTGCATGATCTGTTGGAAAAGGGCTTCATTCGACCCAGTACATCATCTTGGGGTTGCCCCGCCCTGTTTGTGAAGAAGAAAGACGGCAGTTTACGGATGTGTGTGGATTACCGACCCCTCAATGCGGTAACAGTCAAGAACAAGTACCCACTGCCCCGCATTGATGTCTTGTTCGATCAGTTAGCCGGAGCAAAAGTGTTCTCCAAGATCGATCTTCATTCTGGTTATCACCAAATCAAGATTCGACCTTGCGACATACCCAAGACAGCTTTCTCTACCAGATATGGACTGTATGAGTACCTAGTCATGTCCTTTGGACTCACCAATGCACCCGCTTACTTCATGTACCTTATGAACTCGGTGTTTATGCCCGAGCTGGACAAGTTTGTAGTGGTGTTCATTGACGATATCCTAGTGTACTCAAAGAACGAGGAAGAGCATGCCAACCATCTTCATAAAGTTCTCCAACGACTGAGAGATCACCAGCTTTATGCAAAGTTCTCCAAGTGTGAGTTTTGGTTACATAGTGTC
Source organism: Setaria italica (assembly GCF_000263155.2). Classification (NCBI taxonomy): domain Eukaryota; kingdom Viridiplantae; phylum Streptophyta; class Magnoliopsida; order Poales; family Poaceae; genus Setaria; species Setaria italica. The sequence goes on along the minus strand of NC_028454.1, from coordinate 1,609,181 downwards.
AAGTTTTTGGGACACACTATCTCCAAGGACGGTATCGCCGTGGATCCCAGTAAGGTGCAAGAAGTCATGGAATGGAAGTCCCCTGCCTCGGTACACCAGATCAGGAGTTTCCTTGGACTGGCAGGTTACTATCGACGTTTTATACCGGATTTCTCCAAGATAGCTAAGCCGATGACCGAATTGCTGAAGAAAGAGGTCAAGTTTGTGTGGGACACCAAGTGTGAAGAAGCTTTCAAGACCCTGAAGCACTTGCTAACCACCGCCCCAGTTTTGGCTCAACCCGACCCCTCTAGGCCGTATGACGTCTACTGTGACGCCTCTGGCACTGGACTCGGATGTGTTCTTATGCAAGACAGCCGAGTCATTGCCTATGCCTCACGTGTGTTACGACCTCATGAGCTGAACTACCCGACCCATGACCTTGAGTTGGCAGCAGTGATACATGCCTTGAAGATATGGAGGCACTACTTAATGGGAGCTCACTGCAACATCTACACCGACCACAAGAGCCTCAAGTACATCTTCACGCAAGCCGACCTCAACATGCGTCAGAGAAGATGGCTGGAGTTGATAAAGGATTATGAGTTGGAAGTGCACTATCATCCTGGCAAGGCCAATGTGGTAGCCGATGCCCTCAGTCGCAAACCCCAGTGCAACTGCTTGTTGTCAACAGCCTTCACCAACACTCTGTGTCACGAGATGGGAAAATTAAGTCTAGAGATTGTTCCCCATGGAACCCTTGATCACATCATCCTTGACTCAGTTTTGGAGGACCGAATTCGGTCAGCACAAGCTAAGGATGAAGAAGTAAGACGAGTCCTCCGTAAGATCTCAGTAAAGGACGAGGGATATAAGCTTTTCCGTCAGGACCAAACGGGAGGTGTGTATTATGGAAACCGACTAGTAGTGCCCGCCGACCCCGAGTTGAGGAAGCAGATCCTAGATGAAGCTCATCTTTCCAAGTTCTCAATCCACCCTGGCAGCAACAAGATGTACCATGATCTCTGTCAGACCTTTTGGTGGAGTGGGATGAAACCGGAGATAGCTCGTTATGTTTCGGAATGTGACACTTGTCAACGTGTCAAGGCCAGTCACTTGAAGGTAGCAGGAACCTTGCAGCTGCTACCTATTCCCTCTTGGAAATGGGAAGACATCAGCATGGACTTCATAGTTGGGTTACCCCTTACAACTCAACGGTATGATTCCATCTGGGTTATAGTGGACCGTCTGACCAAGACAGCACATTTCTTTCCTGTTCGTACCACCTACACAGTCAAGCAATATGCAGAGTTGTACCTCGACCGTATCGTTTCCCTACATGGTGTACCCAAGACCATCACCTCTGATCGAGGAGTTCAGTTTGTGGCCCGTTTTTGGGAGCAATTACAAACATCCATGGGCACCAAGCTCATTCGAAGCTCAACGTATCATCCCCAAACCGATGGCCAAACCGAGAGAGTAAATCAGATCCTCGAAGACATGTTAAGAGCTTGTGTCATCCACTATGACAAAAACTGGGACAAGTGCCTGCCCTTAGCAGAGTTCTCCTACAATAACAGCTATCAGGCTAGTTTGGAGATGGCACCGTTTGAGGCCCTGTACGGCCGAAGATGCAGGACACCCTTGAACTGGTCCCAACCAGGAGAGAGATAGGTTTATGGCCCTGACTTAGTGGCAGAAGCCGAGGAGCAAGTGAAGGTAATTCAGGCAAATCTCAAGGCTACCCAATCTCGACAGAAGAGTTACTCCGACCAGCGGAGGAGACCCCTGCAGTTCGACCTTGGTGACCATGTGTACCTTCGAGTCTCCCCAACCAAAGGAGTGCAACGGTTTGGAATAAAGGGCAAGTTAGCTCCCCGCTATGTTGGCCCTTATGAGATTGTGGAGAAATGTGGACCCGTTGCTTACCGGATCCAACTCCCAGAACAGCTATCAGCCATACATGATGTTTTCCATGTGTCTCAGTTGAAGAAATGTGTCCGAGTTCCAGCGGAGATCTTAGAACAAGAACAGCTTCAAGTAGAACCTGACCTGACCTACGCCGAGTACCCAGATCGAGTTCTTGACCAAAAGGAAAGGCACACCCGACGCCAAGTGGTAAAGATGTACAAGATCCTCTGGAGAAACCACACCGAAGATGAAGCAACATGGGAAACGGACGAATATCTGAACAAGCGTTTCCCAGGTTTTCTATCCCATCAAGGAGGTAAGAACAGCACACCCTTGATCTTTGAATCTCGGGACGAGATTCTTTTTAAGAGGGGTAGGCTGTAACGACCGACCCCTAACCTTTCCCAGTTAGGTTTGATCTCAGCCCTTAACCTTAGTCAGCTGTTTTGTTTGACCGCACCTAAGTGCTCAGTCTTCCGCCAGTCCGACCCCTGAGACCCGACCCCTTCCTGCTTCGCTTTTCTCCCGACCCTGGCGAGTTCAGCCCTCCGTCGGATCCTGCTGATCTTCCTCACCCGTCCGATCTATCCCCGGTGGACCCGCGAGATCTTTTTCCAGATCCCCCGCGCCAGCCGCACTCAAGTTGCATGGCCGCTTCAGAGTCTTCCTGCCGCGTGGCTCGTCTTCTCCGACGCCATCGCCCAGTTTTGTCTCTGGCAAGGAACAGAGTGGGTTCCCGCGCCCCTTTTCCCCAATGGCAGCGGAAGCCCTCTGCACCCCTTTCTGCAGAACCTCGTCTCCCGCGCCCATCATCACGCCACCAGATCCCGGCCCCAGAGCCCGATGTCGCCCGTCTTTTTCGTCCCTTTCAGCAACAGTTGCGCCGCCCGGTCGTCGCTACACGACGATTCCCCCACCGCCAACCCTGACCGCGGCCGCGACAGTTCCTTTCCCCGCTCTGTCAGAAGCCGCCCAACAATCTGTTGTTCCGCGCTCTCCCCCGCGCCGCTCCGCTTGTCTTCCCACCTGTGCGCCCTTGATCCTAGCGCCGTTTAACCGGTCGCTTCTATCACCTCTTCCGCACGACGACGCCCGCTCTCCGCCAAATCCCAACCACCGGTCTACCTGCGCCTACGCCGCCCTGACGGTATAGCGCAATGATCGCTGGCGTCACCCCCGGAGTTCTGCAGCACCGCCCTGTTTGCTCAATCGCCGCCACGGCAGAGCACTCCATTGCTTCTCCCCGGCCTTCGCGCCGCTCCCCTTTTCTCTCTCCGCGACGTTTCCGTTCCTCTGCTCCAGCAGCTATAAAAGGAATGCCCCCGTCACCGGAGTTCCCTCTGCCTTTGTTGCCTTTAGCCTTCTCTAGCTCCCTGCTCAAGCTCCTAGCGCCACCCACCCAGTTCTTGAGAAGTTCTTCTCCCAGTTCCTTCTCAGTTCCTCCAAGTCACCCAGCAGCTTGCTCCTTTGTGCTGCGTAGAGCTCTCTTGTGATCCGCAAGAAGCAGCGCCGCCGCCGGAGCATCGCCAGTCTTAGTCCTTGCTCGAAGCTTTAGTCCCTCCGCCCAAGTCTGCCTCTTTCCGACCCCAAGCTTTCCTTTCAGGAAGAAGGTGAGTTGCCGACCCTAAGTCTGCCTCGCCCGACCCCTCCTACCCGCCCGACCCCAGTTCCGTCTCGTCCGACCCTGTCTGTTCCGCCGACCCTTGTCCGCCTCGCCCGAGGGCTTGGCTGTGATCTTTTTCTTCAACTCGAGGGTGTATGTGTAAAACTTGGGAACCCTTCAGCGCTTGCGTCTAAGGATCCCAGTTATCACATCCTCTAGTTCAAGGATCAGACCACTAGTTTCCCTTCCTACCCTTACCTGTTGATCATCATCAGCTCTCTCGAATCACCATAACCTCCTGCTCTTTGTCGTAAGTTTCTGGGCTCAGGCGAGCCAGTGTTGCTGTTGAAATAAACGTTTAAGCTAACCCTTGCATTGCATTCGTGTAGAGCTGCACTTCGCCGACGGCTTCTACGAGTTGCACCCGGCGCCAGAAGAAGAAGCTGTAGCCGAGTTCCTGCCCGCGGAAGCCGAAGCCGCCCCCGAAGTCGAGCAGCTTCCGTCCCCTTTGCTTGCAGGCAAGCCCTGGTTGCATGAGAATCCTACGTGTTTTGCCAAACTTGCGCATGCCTTCCGTAGCATGTTTGTGCATTTACATTTAGGAGTTGTGTGAAACCCTAGATGCACGACCTAGTAACCCTTGAGATGAGCACTAGCTATTGGACCGAGTAGCTGCATTGCTTAAATAGGAGACGGTAAAAGCCGAGTGATCTCCTGTCACTCACGAGTTGTAGGAGTTGCATGATTTACTCTCCTGTTACAACTATAAGGACGATGGACGGGGCAGGGTTTGGTAACTCTTTGGTGGTCGGATGGACACCCTGTCTGTCTATGAAAACTTGCTAAGGCCCGACAGTGGTGGTGTTCATGATCAAGTGTTTGAAAGTACTAGCCTCATACTTAGTATGGGATGAGGAAGCCTAGTACCTGATTGAACCTAGACGTGAGCGGTCGCCCCATTGTTCTTGGAACGGAGTTTCCCCTGCTAGTTGTCGCACGTGGTGGCAATGTGTGGTCACAGAACGGCAGAGGCCGGGTCTGTGGAACCTTGCACCAAAGGAAATGGGCCCGACACGGGTTAGGGGATTGATGGGGAAGGCCGACACAGGAAGCGACCTCCGGGTGCGTGGATGTTGTGGGGCTAGGTTCACCATGCATGGTTAAAGAACTCGAATCGATTCGTCTGCCTCTCACAGTCTGAGATTTCTTGATCGCTATGTCACCCTGAGTAAATGAGGAATCTGATGATGGCAATGTTGTTGTTATCTATACATATTGTTTGGCTCTATGATTGCTTAGAATAGGTTGCACAATCTAGACTGGTAAGTGAATCTAGAACCGGAGCTAAAACTTGAAAATAAGGTTACTTAGTGCTTTTGGAAAGCAAACCCCTCAGCCAAGAAGCCTTGCATGTCTAGTTGGAAGAGTAGCTGACTCCCCGGTTAAGTCTTGTTGAGCTTAGTAGCTTAGCCTTGTTGTGGCTCCTGTTTTTCAGGTGAAGTTGCTATTCCCGACCCCTCCCTTGCTGGCGCTTGGCCGCCCCAGCTCCCGCCAGGCTGGACGGTCGAGTGGGACCCCTCCTCGGACGGCGAGGAGAGGACTCAGTGATGTTCTGGTTGGCCTCGCCCAGACATCCGACCCCCGACGAAGTCTTCCGCTAGTGTTTTCCCTGTCGTTTTCTTTGAACTTGTAAAACTCTGATGTTATTTTTTTATGGCCGAACCATTTGAGTAAGACTTGCTTAACTCAGTGGACTCGTTGTATTCTCTGTAACCGCTCACCTTCGTGTGAGTTTGCTAGACTCGATCCTGTTAAGTGGTTAATCGGATGAAATTCGACGGCACCCCGTGTTAGCTCGGTTTAAGCAGAAGTGTCGCATGTTAGGCGACTTACCCGTGCTTAATCAAGCTAATCCGAGGTGGTTCCGCCACAGTGACATAGCGATCAAGCAGTCTCAAACTGTGAGAGGCAGATGAATCGATTCGAGTTTCTTAACCATGCATGGCGAACCTAATCTCACGACATCCGCGCACACAAAGGTCGCTTCCTATGTTGGCCGTCCCCATCAATTCCTAGGCATGTGTCAGGTCCAAACTTCCCTTGGCATGCAATGCTCCATAGTCCTGGTCTCTACCGTACTGTGACCGCACTTGCACCCACATGATGCACCATGGGAACCTCATTCCAGGGACAGTAGGGGTATAAGCCACATCCTAGTTCAATCAGGTACTAGGCTTCCCCATCCCATACTAGGTATGAAATTAGTACTTTCAAACACTTGATCATGAACACCACCACTGTTGGGCCTTAGCAAGTTTCATAGACAGACGGGGCGATCAACCGACCACCAAAGAGTTACCCAACGCCTTGCCCCGTCCATCGTCCTTATAGTTGTAACAGAAGAGGAACAACCAACTCCTACAACTCGCGAGTGACAGGAAATCACTCAGCTTTTACCGTTTCCTATTTAAGCAAAGCATCTACTCAATCCAAGAGCTAGTGACCAGATCAAGGGATCTAAGTCATGCATCTAGGGTTCCAAATGACTCCTATACGTAAATGCACAAGCATGATAAAGAAGGCATGCACAAGTGTGGTAAAACACAGGGGATTCATGCATCCGGGGCTTGCCTTCGAACAAGGAGGAAGGAAACTGCTCTTCTGCTTGGGCGGCTTCGGCTTCTGGAGACAGGAGCTCGGCTACAGCTTCGTCTTCTGGCGCCGGGTGCAGCTCGTAGAAGTCGTCGGCGAGGTGCAGCTCTACACGAATGCAATGCATGGGTTAGCATTTAGACGGTTATTTCAACAGCAACACTTGCAAGTTTGAGCCTAGAAACTTGCGGCAAGTTACAGGAGGGTGGGAAGGTTCGCTTGAGTTGGTGGAGATCAAGATATAAGGGTCGGATGGGAAGGAACTTATGATCAGACCCTTAATCTAGAGGAATAGATGTGCTAGGGGTCCTCAGACTTAACGCTGAAAAGTCCCCAAGTTTTACACATTCACCCTCAGTTCAAGGAAAAAGATACAGCCGAGCCCTCGGGCGAGGCGGAGAAAGGTCGGCGGAACAGACAGGGTCGGGTGAGACGGAACCGGGGTCGGGCGGATAGGAGGGGTCGAATGAGATGAACAAAGGGTCGGTAGTTTACCTTCGTCTTACAGATGAGGCTTGGGGTCGGGAAAGAGCAGACTCGGGCGGAAAGACTAAGGCTTGGGACAGCTGTGAGGTCCGGTGGGTTCCGGCGGTGGCGGGGCTTCTTGTGAACCACAAGCAAGCGTTTGCGCAGCGCGGAGGAGCAAGAGGCTGGGCGGATTAAGAGAGTGGTGGGGAGCGGAGAGGAGAGTTCCTCAGAACTTAGGCGGTGGCGCTGTGAGCACGAACAGGGAGCAAAGCGGGAGGACAGCGATGGCGAAGGGGGAACTCCGGCGGGGCTCCGCCATTCCCTTTTTATAGCTGCGCAGAAGAGAGAAGGGGGAAGCGGCGCGAAGGCTGGGGAAGAAACGATAGAGTGCGCTGCTGGGGCGGCGATTGAGCGATGAGGGCGGTGGAGCAGGACTTCGGGGATGACACCGGCGGTCATTGGGCACCGATGACAGGGTGGCGCAGGCGCGGTTTTGCTGGTGGTTGAGATTTGGCGGAGGCGGGCGTCGTCGTGCGGTGGATCTGATGGAAGTGACCGCGGGAACGGCGCTAGAAACGAGGGCGCACAGGCGAGAAGACAGGCGGCTGCGGTCGCGCGGGCGAGCGCGGAGCAACAGATTGTCGGGACGGAGCTCTGACAGGGCGGGAAAAAAGGAGCTGTCGCAGCCATGGCCTGGGTTGGCGGAGAAGGAATCATCGTGTAGTGCAGACCGGGGCGGCGCGATTGTGGAGGGTGACGGAAAAGACGGGCGGCATCGAGCTCTGCAGTCGGGATCTGGCGAGGTGATGATGGGCGCGGGTGGCGAGGTGCTGCAAAAAGGGTAGCAGAGGAGCTTCCGCTGCGATTGGGAAAGGGGGCGCGAGAATCCATCCGGTCGTGGCCGGCGATGAGGCGGAGCGGCGGGCGTCGGAGGAGTTGAGCCACGCGGCAAGGGAACTCTGAAGCGGGCATGCAACTCGAGTGCGCCTGTCGCGGGAGATCTGGGAGAAAGATCTCATGGGTCCACCGGTCAATCTCAGTGGTCCACTGCTCAGATGGAAGGGAGGCGTTGAGGGAGGACTTAGAAAGATCCGGCGGGGGAGATGGGGTCGGCGGGGTCGGAACTGGGGGAAACGGTGAGGGGTCGGATCATAGGGGTCGGGACCGAACTGGAGGTTGAGCACTTAGACTCGGTAAAGCTGAGACAGGGGATCAGGGACTCGGATTAAGGTTAATGTGAAGGATTTTAACCGAGGTCGTTACAGCAGCCTACCTCATATCCCAACAGTGCCAAGCTGGGAGATGCTCGCCAAGCGAGTGTCGTCTAACAAATACTAACCTAGTGTGGTTTCCAGGCAAGCCCCGGTGCATGAATTCCTTGTTTTAAATTTATGCAAGTTATTGATGCTTATGATTGTGCATTTACGTTTGTAGGAGTTGATTGAAACCGTAGATGCATGAACTTAGTACCTTGATCTGAATACTAGTTGCTAAGGTCGAGTAGCTGCAATGCTTAATAGGTCTCAGTAAAAGTCAAGTGATTTCCTGTCACTTGCGAGTTATAGCACTTGAGTGCTTTACTTATCTTGCAACTATAAGGATGATGGACGGGGTCGGGCTTATGTTCGATACTTGGTGGTTTGCCTCGTTTGTCTAAATGAAATTGGACTAAGGTCGAAATGTGTCAGCGTTCATGATCAAGTGTTTGAAAGTACTAATCTCATACCTAGTATGGGATGTGGAAGCCCAGTACCTGATTGAACTAGGGCGTGGCATACCCTCCAGCTGTCCTTGGAACGTCGTTCCCATGGTGCATCATGTGGGTGCAAGTGTGGTCATAGTACGACAGAGGCCGGGATTATGGAGCATTGCATGCCAAAGGAAGTTTGCTCTGACACGTGCCTAAGGGATCGATGGGGACGACTGACAAATGAAGCGACCCTTTGTGGTGCGCAGATGTCGTGAGATTAGATTCTCCATGCATGGTTAATAAATTCAAATCGATTCGTCTGCCTCTCACAGTTTGGGATGACTTGATCGCTATTCTGCACTGAGTAAAGATGGAACATGAGGACATTAATCTTGATGCTTGTTCTTTAATTGCTTGGAAAACTATGCTTGCTTAGTATAAGTCGCTAATCTAGACTGGTCATTGAACGTAGAACTTGAGCTAAAATATTGAAAGTAAGGACCGACTATAGATGCTTTTGGCAAAACAAACCCAAAGCCAAAAAGTCTGGCATGTCTAGGGGTTGGTGACAGTAGTTATCACCTGTCGGGTCAGTCTTGTTGAGTATTAGTTGCTCAGCCTTGTTGTGGCTTAACTTTTCAGGTAATGTCAAGTGTCTATTTGCTGGCACCACTTGGCCTACCTAGCTCCCTTCGGGCTGGACAGTCGAGTGGGATCCCTCCTCGGACGGCGAGGGTAGGGATCAATGATGTCATGATCGGCTTCGTCATGATATCGTGTATCGACGTTTAGCTTCCGCTTGTTTTACTTCACCTTTGTTGAACCTTACAAACTTATTTGAACTTCGAAAACTCTGATGTAATAAATTGTTAAACTATGTTAATGTGATAGGAATGTTGTAATCTCTGTGCCACTCACCTTCGTGTGAGCAATGCTTCTCGATCCTGAGTAAGTGGTTTATCGGATGAAATCCGACGGACGACCAAGTTGACTTGCTTAAAGTTCACGATCGCGTGTCAGGCGACTTAAGTGCATTTTAGATAGCTTAATTCGGGCGGTTCCACCACACTAGAATCCTCCTGCTCGCATCGGCTGACTCCATCGGCAACACCCCTATGATCCCATCGGCTAGGCTTCTGTTTCACTCTATCGGCTAAACCCTCTGCAACTTCATCTGCCGATTCCACTAGCCGTTGTCCTTCCACTATGCGCTGGCACCTTTGCTTCCTTTTGATGCCATCTTTGACGTATGTCAAAAAACGGTGTCAACACATCTCATCCAACGGCTGAGCGCGCGTATCGGGGAATCAAAACTGCGTCAATGCCAGCTCCCCTCGGAACCCTAGTGCTCATTCTCGTCCCTTCTCTTGCCTCCACGCCACCGCTCTCTTCTGATAGCTCCGGTGCCGCTCGCCGCTCGCTGTTGTGCTAGCCAAAGAAGACGCAGGAGGCGTGGCCGCCGCAACAGGCGGGGGCATCCAATGCATGAGCACACCCGCATCAAGGTGTGGGAGGGGGCCATGCGCAAGGTGCAGCATCCGCAACCCGTTGGCCGCCGCCGGGTGTCCCCAATATCGGCCGCGGTCGACTCCGAGACGGCATCCTCCTCGGCGTCATCCTTGTCGGCCGGCGTCAACTTAGAGACCAAGGCCAAGCCCGCTGCCACTTTGCTCATCCTCCCTCCGGCTCCCACCTCCTCTTCCCCCCTCTCTCTCCTCCATATCCTTCTCCTCCACCGAGGCGGGCTGCTTGCTTTCAATTGATGCTCGCTGATGCATGAGATGGTTTTGGATTTGTACCTACAGTTGCAGATGCGTGCGTGCGAGTGAAGGTAGGCCGCGCCGCTGTGGAGGCGCTCACCCGCATCGTCAACGTGCTCGTGATTCTCGGTGCACTGCAACGGTTTCCTCGAGATCCTTGATCTTGAGCACAATCTACTCGTCCTTGGACAACGTCTGCCGATACGTATGTCGATCTGGATTTGTGGCGGTTTATGAAGGATGTATAGAAATAGAAGCTTTTGGATTTCGTCTGTGAATCGGATTTGGATTTGATTTTTTTTACTTTTTATGAACAAGGATGGCTTCTGACCCAACATCGATTTGTTTCATGCTTTCGGTTCTGTTCCCAATAATTGGTCCCTATTTCGATCTGTTTCAGTTGTAGACGCGGACCGGATGGATCCACATACCCTATCAGACCCGTTAGTGATAGAAGTTGAACTAAACAAAAAAAAAAGCGGGCAAAAGTGGTCCTCACTTTAATAATACTAGTAAAAGTACCCGTGTGTTGCTACAGCGAAACGACGTTCCTTAGCACGCGATATTTCTTATCGTGTCGTGTAGCGCACTATATTTTTTATCGTGTTGTGTAATTTTATTATTTTAGTACTATTATACTTTTCATACGTAAGGGGCTACTTTAGGTCCAGTGAAGCTCGAGCTTTGACTTAGACCGCACAGGCCACTACCAACTGGGAACGGGTAAGGTCAACAAGGGCACATCACAGACCCAAGCTCAGAATCCGCACCAAACATCCACACCACCTGAATGCCCCTACTTAGGTTACAAGCCCGCGCAACCGAGCTCGGCGAGGATAGCTCGCGAGGACAAACATTTAAGCTTTCGGACGGCGAGGTGGTATTAATCCAAGGAATAGGAAAATTATAGGTGATCGTAGATTGGGAACTTCTTCTCTTCGTCCGGGATGGACCACCGCTTTTTCTATTTTGAAAAAATAAAAAATGGGGAGGCTCTTCGTTGTTGCGCGGGTCTCGATATCACACTATCCATTCCCCACGGCTTAGACGTATTGGGCCAAAGTGGTTTGGTCACACTAAGATGGGCCGTCCCTATACCAAACCGGGAACGTATCTATCTATCCCGTGCAACCCAGCCCAGCCTAATCTAATAGACATACCAGGCCCAGCAGGATGGATTTGCTTTCTAGCCCAAGCGCACGAAGGTAGCCCCGTTAGTGCGAACTGATGCACTCAGAATAAATCCTCACCGCTCATCTCGAACCCGACGGCCTCAACCTCACTTCGTGACGTCTCAGGGACACGTGGCTTCCCTTCATTCGCCAGCCACACGTGGAGCCCTGTCCGAGGGGGGCCCGAGTGGCCCCTCGTCTCCGCGGAAGCAACGGCCCGTCCGAACTCCTCTGAGTCTTCCCCTCAGCTCGCCGCGAACTCACGGCGCATGAGACCGAGCAGCCCCACCACGCCCCACCCCGCGCGCGCGCCGTGTGGTCACCGCCCGCGGCCATGGCACCGCCGGTGCCCACCCCGGCCGCCAAGAGAAAAGGCAAGGCCGACGCCTCCTCCTCCTCCTCCTCATCTCCACCGAGGTCCCGCCGCGCGCTCGCCGTCGCGATGGCCGCGTCCCTGCTCGCACTCGCCGTGGCTCTCGTGGTCGGCGCCGGATTCGGCGGCGTGGACAGGGGCGCAGTGGCCCCCGTGGACTCAGAGGGCGGCGAGCGGATCCTCCCTCTCCTTCTCCGCCGGATCTGGCCGGTCCCCACTCCCTCTCCCCCGGCTCCTCCTTCCTCTCCCCTGGCCGAGCGCAGCGAGCGCAGTCCGGCGGCGCGGCCGGGTAGGGCGGCCGTGGCGGGCGGGCGGCCGGGGCCGAGTTGCCTGCAGTTAGCACCTTGGATCCACTTGTCAACGAGACTAAGGTTAGAGCAAACAAAAAAAAAATGGGCAGAAACTGTTCTTACTTCAGATACAGAGAGATACAGAGGTATAGATATAGATGTATAGATTTTTATCTTCTTAGCACACCAACACCAAAAGCTAGAAAAAGCTCCACTCAAAAAGTTTTTAAGTTTTTCAGCTTTCACTTCATTTTTCAGCTTTCACGGGGTGTTTGATTCCTCACCTAAATTTTAGCCCCCGTCATATCAAATATTTAGATACTAATTAGAAGTATTAAATATAGACATTACATAGATGGAGGTTAAACGGCGACACGAATTTATTAAGCCTAATTAGTTCATGATTTGACAATGTGCTGCTACAGTAACCATTTGCTACTAGTTATGGATTAATTAGGCTTAATAGATTCGTCTCGCCGTTTAGCCTCTATCTGTGCTATTAGTTTTATAATTAACTCATATTTAATCCTATTAATTAGTCTCCGAATATTCGATGTGACACGGACTAAATTTTAACTCGAGGAACCAAACACCCCCTCGTTTCCTCATTTCCAGTTCGAAAGTTAGCCCCACAGTCCATCCAGTTCGAAAGTTAGCCCAACAGCTGTTTGTTTCTTCTGTCTAGCAGAAGCTGGAAAGCTGACCCGACAAACTAAACGCCTGAACCAAACGGCCACCCTACGGCCTACGCCCATCGCCGCCAATTTTCCCACGATATTCTCTCTCCCGCGCCCAATCCCTTCCAAGCGCGCCGCTGGACCGCGAGCGCCGCCCCAAAACCCCATCCGCGCCGCCGCCCCAGCCCTTCCGCCCCGCGGCCCCAAATACCCACCGCGCCGTCGCCCAAGCCCTACAGCACCGCCTCGGTCCTACCACCGCAGCCCGCAACAAACCACGCCGTAGCCCGTAGCCGCCGGCTGGAGCCTGGAGGAGGGGGAGCTGCATCCTGGTAGGAGGGCGAGGTGTTGAATCCGGGGAGTAGGGCAAGGAGCTGGGCCAGTGCCGCCGCCGCCTGGAGCGTGGAGGAGGAGCCGGGTCCAGTAGAAGGGCAAGGTACTGCGTCTGGCGAGGGTCAGTGCCGCCGCTGTGGAAGCTGTGTACGTGTTGCTGCAGAAGGAAGGCTCGATCTGTGCCTCTGTGCACGGAAGCCTAAGGTGAGATGAAATTTCTCTTTTCTCGGTGGTCTTGCAGTGCTAGCAGTTAATTTTCTGTGCACATTGTGATTATGCTTCTGTTGTTGAATATCTTACTGGACGTGGGGTTTGCATCAGTAATTCAGCAATTTTATGTGGTTGCCTTTTGCTGCTCAACTGATGGAGTGTAGAGATGGAATTAATTTCTCCGGCTGTTAGCTTCTAGCTTTAGTAATTAGCATGTTTGCATTCTGTATTAAAAAAACTTGTTTGCGTGTAAGCCAGGCAACACATATGGTATCCATGATGTGAACAATGACATGTTAATGTAATGTTTCAGTTTATTGTCACATCGTAAGTCATGTTGATAGAAGATCGTAGCTGGATGTACCAAGGTTGGAATGACGTAATACTGGCTGAAGATAAAGCAAAGATATGTAATAATGGCTGAAGATAAATTTTCTTCTTGTTCTTCTGAAAAATTTGCAGAATACTTGGGAATGTGCATGTTGTATGGCCTACTAGCTTATAGGATAAGTCTTTGGTATTATCTTGGCCTTTCAAATTGTGCTAGTTTTTTACCTGGGGCTTTGGCTAGAGCTATGCATTTTCTTTCTGCAACATATGCAAAAGGTCACTTTGCTGCTTTGCGTGCATGCATGCCTGATTGTGATCATTAAGATGTTTATTTCTGGTTACAGGTCAATTGCTTTTCTGTAGAAGCTAGGCAAGGGGAGGAAAATGAATAATGCAAATATGGTGAGTGATCAAGGATTCTTAGTTCTTTTAGTATTTCGGAACTAGTTATTATTTCTAGTTCTTCTCATTATTATTTGAGTATTCTACATCTATTAATGTGTTTTTATATAATCATTATATTAAAAACGATCCCCCTTTTTTCCTTATAGATATATATTGTTTCTTATATTGCCTAGGAAATCATTCATGGTAAAATGTCCAAACATTTTGTTACAATCAGAATCAAAGTTGTGGATAAGAATAAGGATAAGAATAAGGATAAGGCTGAGGATGAGGATGAGGCTGAGGCTGAGGATGAGGATCAGAAGAAGAAGAAGAAGGAGGAGGTGAAGGTGGAATATGAAATGTATGATGGGACTGTTTTGTCATCCCAGCAAGATTGCTTATATATCATAGCTTCATCCAAGTTTAGAGATAAAATAGATAGCAAACCTATTGAGGTAATGTTGCCAAATGGAAAACTGATCCCCATTGAAAGGGGCTGTTTTGACATGGCATCTGAGGATAGTGGTATTATTGGAATCAGGTGTACCAATCCCACACCTGGAGTTGAGTGTGGTTTTGGAATGTTAGAGCCAATTGAAATTTGTGAAGATCCTGTTCAAGAGCAGCAAGAAGTCTATACGTACAGCCACCATTTTAAGGAGAGGCTGCTTACACCTGGTTCGACTATGTATGTAAACTTCTCAACTTTGTTAGCTTTTTATTCAGTTTGTTTTGGTGCTTAAATTTTTTGTTGTTGTCATAACCAGGTTAGTAGAGGAAAACTCCTTTGATCATGGCTGTGGACGGTTCATCCACACACACATAGGAACAGCTGTAGTCAACACAGATGGGCGTTTCGTGGGCTTCAATTTCTCCCACAAAGGATACCTTACCGCATATAACATGAGAGAGGTAGCAGCTAGGATCGAGAAGAATCAAGGAAGACATTTCAAGGTATTGTTGATAGTGCTAAATAAATGACTTTGGATAAGATGTTAAGGTTGCTAATTTTGTTTTCTTTTTTCTTGATGTGCAGAGAATTTCAGATACATTTCAGCACCTGCGTCAGCAATGTCGTGTGCTTGGGTTTCGTCTCTGTAATCTTGATGTCTTTGTCAAAATCCAGTTGATAGGCCAGCCGGAGGACTCAGCATCATGGAAAAATCTGGCGGAGTTCCAGCAACAGAACTCTGCATTTCAGTTTGATGAGGAGACTAAGCAAGAAATTGAGCAGGCAGTAGCGGATGTCAGGGATGCCAGGTTTGGGCGCTTCTATGTGCGGAATAGGAACCGCAAGCGGGCAGTAGTGGATGCCAAGTTTGGGCGCTGCTATGTGCGGCGTAGGGACCGCAAGTAAGTTGGTTTGGTTTGTTTTTAGGAGTATGTACATCTCCACAAACGAGCGACAGTCGTATTTGTTTCAAACCTGGTAAGTTGGTCAGGTTGACTGGTGGCATGCAGCTGTAGAAGTCCAATGGTTGTCGTTTACTATTTGACAACGTGGAGCAACTCTTATTCCTAGGTGACTAACGTCTTTTTGTCCGTCCATTTGGTAAAAGTAGAAGTCAGCAAACTAATTTGGACTTGGCATTGTAACCCAGGAATGTAGGAAATGCATTTACCAGTGATGTACTAATGGTCAGATGCTATATGCTGTCTCAGCTGTTATTGCTCTTTAGCCTCTGCTCTTCGTATGGTTGTGTGCTCGCTCATACACAAGATCGAAAGAACCAACTCCTAAAATCCTTCTCTAGAGCAGCATGGAGGTTGATGGAGCCAAACACGCACTTAGATAAATACAGTACGTCTTATCTTACGAGTGCGTAAGAAGGATTGGATCTCTGGGTTGGTGGCTCTGCCCCCGGATTTTGCAGCCAAAGTTTGCTAGGTTGTCTGCTTTCTTGTCTGTAACGACCGTCCTGATCGGATTAATCAGGGCCATCTTTTTTTTTTGAGGGGGCTTAATCAGGATCATCTGGGAAACGAACAGCTTGCAACCGTCGAGTTTATCGCATTGTGGGCCGGTAGTGGGCCGAGACCCCCTCCGCCCTCCTCCCCACTCTACACACCACCAGAAGACAGACTAGAGGGAGGTCCGGCGTGTCATGATGGCCCAATCCGCGGGTTTCGGAGAGCCAGCCAGCCATATAGCGTATGGGGTTTAGGGAATTTTTTTAATTTTCTTTTACAATTTTGTAGAAATAAATAGTCGAACAAAAACTTTGCAGAAATGAACCTAAGCTATCCATCGGTCCATTTAAAGCCCCACCTTTCACCCATAAAATGGATTCACTCTTATGAAGCAACAAGAAAGAGGGGAGAGGATCCAGTATTTTATTCCACAAAGGATGTATCTTGCATATCATTGATTTAGTTTAGAGTAATAAACTAATAAAACCTTAATCAAAACTACTCAACTAGCCTAAACCACCCTTAAATGGGAGGGTATACATTTTTTTTACCAAATTTTTGTAAGTTCGAAGTTGAACTTAATTGAAAAAGTCAAGCAATTCCATTTGCTCAAAAGAAATTTGTCCCCCGTCATACTTTCTTTCCCTCTGTTTGTCCACTACCGTGCCAGAACCTAAGCAAAGGAAATCCAAAAGATAGACCCGAATAAAGAATAACTAGTAATCTTTGACAAAACAAATAAGAAAAAAATAATTCTTACTTCGATACAAGAAAAGAAGAATCGACACAAGAAAAAGGCAAAAATTGCATTTTTCTTGTTCCCAATAGAACCCCACAATTTTTTGGGTCCTACTTATTTTCATTGTCTTCGGAATAGTAGAATAATTTCATTTCTAATAGTGGCCAAGATCTTGGGAAAACCTAAGTTAATGATCAATAAGATAAAGAATTTAGAAATGATATTCTCATATTGACGCAATACAAGGATAAATATATGCAAAATCTATCCCTTTTTTTAGTTAAATAAAAGTTTTATTCAAATCCAACCTTTCCCTTTAAGGAATGAAGTTGGTCAGTGGTCAAGCAGTCTCAATAACTGCGAGAAACAGACGATTGCAAGGGTTTAGGGTCTTAACCTTGTAAGGTGGACCTAAACACACAACATGCGCGTACCATGATGGGTCCACACATTATCAACGGTTCCCATCAATCCCTAGTGCGTGTCCAGGATCCACTTCCCTTGGATATAAGGCCTCACCGGTCCCCGGAATGACGTCATACCATGGCCACACTTGTACCCACATGATGCACCAAGGAAACCGTTTCCAGAGAGAGCGGGGAAAAATTCCACGTCCCGTTTCAATCAGGTACTAGGCTTACCGATTACCATATTCTCAGCATGTGTTTAGTACGTTCAAAAACTTGACCACGAACAACGATATGTTTCGACCTTAGCAATTTGCTCTATAAAGACGGGGCATCAACAAATTCAGGAACATCGCACAAGCCCCGCCCATCGAACTTATGATTCCAACATAAGTAAACAGGCAACTCCTATATCTCACGAGTGATAGGAAATCACTCGACTTTTACTGTGTCCCTATTTAGCATAGCAACTAAGCGACCTAACATGCTAGTATTCAAACACATGGGTACTAGGAGCATGCAAATAGGGTTTCAATACAACTCCTATGGACTTAGGGGTTGTTTGGCAATAGGGTGTTAAAATTTAACACCCGTCACATCGGATGTTTGGATGCTAATTAGGAGTATTAAATATAGGTTAATTACAAAACTAATTGCACAAATGGAGTGTAATTCGCAAGACGAATCTATTAAGCCTAATTAGTCCATGATTTGACAATGTGGTGCTACAGTAACCATTTGCTAATGATGGATTAATTAGGCTTAATAGATTCGTCTCGTGAATTAGCACAGGGTTCTGCAATTAGTTTTATAATTAGCTCATGTTTAGTTCTCCTAATTAGTATTTGAACATCCGATGTGACACTGTTAAAGTTTAACACCTCGTATCCAAACACCCCCTTAATGCACACACATAAGTAACAAGAATATTGTATAAATTTGAAAATCAGGCTGTGGGGCTTGCCTTCTTGCCCTGAATCAGCCTTGGGCTCTTCCGAACTTTGGTTTGCCTCGATCATGTTCAGCTCACCCTCCCGCTGTCCTTATTCGCGTTCCGGGATGACCTCGTACATTCCGTCGGTGATGTTAGCTTCTACACGTGATGCATATGCATAAGATTTCTTTTATAATCTTTCATGACATATGTTTTATTTTGTTAACCATTACAAAAACATGGGGTGTATTTTCTTTTAGCCACATTCACCTAGATAAGTTTATAAACATTTCTTTTCTTCACAAAACACAGTTGGTTGGAAAGAAAATATAGATTTTCTTTTGATGGTTATTGTGTATACATATAAAATTCTTAAAAATTTATTATTCAAAAGACAACAGATTTTGCTATTTTGGTACCGTTTAGCAAACTTTTAGGATGATCATGCTACTGATGAAGAGCATAAATAATCATTTGTGAGCCTACAAATCCTAGTAGCAATTATCTTTACTAAATAAACTAGCTTTCAACATGAATAAATGTTCAGGAAGCATCTGTTAGTATATGAACATGAATGATTTACAGGAGCTTTCCCCCTACACAAGAATCTACTGTAAAAATTTAAGATGGATTTGAAAACTACATAATTTACTAAAAATCAAACATGATTACCCTACAGATATGAAGAATGATTTATAACTAGAGTTCTATCATTAGTCTATCAACTATAACCCATATGGAATTGTGTTTCTGAGAGGTGCGGGGCAAACCAACAATGAAATCCATGCTGATGTCCTCCCATTTCCATGATGGTATAAGTAATGGTTGAAGAGTACCGGCTACCTTTAAGTGGCTTGCTTTTACCCTTTGGCAAGTGTCGCATTCCAACACATATCTAGCAATCTCCGGTTTCATCCTCGTCCACCAAAAATTTTGCTTGAGGTCTTGGTACATTTCGGTGCTACCCGGGTGAATAGAGAATTTTGAGAGATGTGCCTCATCCAGGATTTGCTTTCGAAGATCGTGACTGGCTGTAACCACTAAGCGGTCCTGGTACCATACAACCCCTTTCCAGTCTTGGCGAAAACTCTTATATCCCTTTGAGAAAGCTTTTGCTTAATGAGCTTTACCTCTTCGTCCTCTAGTTGTGCCATAATGATTTGATCGTGTAGGGTAGGTTCGATAGAGATGTGGTTTAGTGTGCCTTGAGGAATAATTTCCAAATTAAGCTTCCTCATCTCATTACACAAGGTTTCTATGTAGTTTCTTGTGGAAAGGCAATTGCAATGAGCCTTGCAGCTTAATGCATCTGCAAGTACATTTGCTTTTTCGGGGTGATAATGCACCTCTAGATCATAATCCTTAATCAATTCCAACCATCTTCTTTGATGCATATTGAGATCGGCTTGAGTGAAGATGTACTTGAGACTTTTATGATAGGTGTAGATATTGTAATGAGCACCCATCAAATAATATCTCCAGATCTTCAAAGCATGAATCACTGCTGCTAGCTCCAGGTCATGTGTTGGGTAATTCTGCTCATGAGACTATAGTGCATGTGAAGCATAAGCAATGACTCGATTGTCTTGCATAAGAACACATCCAAGACTAGTGCCAGAGGCATCACGGTAAATGTCAAAGGGCTTGGTATTATCTAGTTGGGCTAAGACTGATGCTGAGGTCAATAATTTTTGCAAAGTGTGGAAAACTTCTTCACACTTGTCGCTCCATACGAACTTGATCCCTTTCTTTACACTAGTAGAGAAGTGACT
>NC_028454.1:1584051-1585695 GCF_000263155.2 Setaria italica | reverse complement strand
TAGTGTACAACCAGCGCTGAGCTTCACCTACTCTCCGGTGGTGCCCAAGCAAGGGAGGTGCTGCCCGAAGTTTTTTCCCTCATTTTCGTGGGAATTTGACTCAGCCAACAAGTGCTGCGAAGGTTTGCTACTTCATCCTCGTGTTATGCTTTGATTTATGCTTTGGAGATGGAAAGATTATTTGCTAGAATGTGATGATGAAGTAGAAAAATGGAGAGGTATTTTGAGCTAGAATGTGAGGGAGATTGATGTGTCATATATAGTATGCATTATTTCAGTGGTTTAAAAATAATGCTACCATGTCTAGACGGTTTATCTTATCAAATTCAATATGGTTTTTTAAATCCATACTTGTTGAACTTGTATACCGTGTTCGCCTCGGCGAGGATGTTCTCCGCCGAGTAGCAACGTATGTCAAGAAGGAGGTTCGATTCTACGAGAAAGAGTGGATACGGACATCGTGACCATGTCCCCTTTTCCGTAGCATCTAACCTCTTTCATGACGAAGTGCGGTGCCGCCCAGCTGAGGACATCCTCGCGAGATGACCATGGTCTTCAAGTTCAACAACTTCTGTAGTGGTAAGGAAAGAATTTTTGTACATAGATGACTTCTGCTACTTGTTGAACTTGCATACCATGTTCATCTCGCCGAGGATGTTTTCCGCCGAGCAGCAACGTATGTCAAGAAGGAGGTTCGATTCTACGAGAAAGAGTGGATACGGACATCGTGACCGTGTCCCCTTTTCCGTAGCATCTAACCTCTTTAATGACGAAGTGCGGTGCCGCCCAGTTGAGGACATCCTCGCGAGATGATCACGGTCTTCAAGTTGAACAACTTATGCAGTGTTTGGGACTTTAATTTAAATATGTGTATTTGGATCTTCATGTTGTTGTATTGTACCATGTTGTTTGGATCTTTAATCGATTTTCACGCGTAATCCATTGTCAAGTGTAATCCATTTTCGTGCGTAATATGATGCAGATGGACCGGCATTGGATGTATAATGCAGACAGACGGAGCAAGGTGTTTATTGATGGCTTGCATTATTTTCTCGAAGTGGCAAAAGCGAACAAGCCAGAGAATGGGTTCGTATGTTGTCCATGCTTCCAATGCAATAACAGGAAGGAGTATTCAAAGGATTCCTGGGGGACTATTCACAGCCACTTGTTTAAATACGGTTTCATGCCTAACTATTTGGTTTGGACCAAGCACGGTGAACTAGGGGTTGTAATGGAAGATGGTGAGGAGGAGGAGGAAGATGACACCATTCCGGACTGGGTTGTAGGCCAAGCTTTTGCAGGTACTACAATGGGCGAGGCTGATGAAGATGAGTTTGCAGAAAATGACCCTACTGATGACCTTGGTCAGGTGATACGAGATGCATACAGAGATTGCGAAACTGAGAAGGAAGCAGCAAAGTTGCAGCGCATGATAGATGATCACCAAAAATTGTTGTACCCAGGTTGCCAGCAGGGCCATAAAAAACTAGGTACGACACTAGAATTTGTGCAATGGAAGGCAAAAAATGGTGTGTCCGATAAGGCATTTCAGGGGATGTTGAGAATTGTCAAGAAGATTCTCCCCAAGAATAATGAATTACCGTCCACAACATATGAAGCTAAACAGATTATTTGCCCTCTCGG
>NC_028454.1:1582444-1583632 GCF_000263155.2 Setaria italica | reverse complement strand
GTACTTGACCTGTGACCCTTTGTATGTTCAACTTCCTCCTGGCTGTGCATGAAGCGGAAGTTCATTATGATGCCGGCGCTTATCCAAGGCCCAAAACAACCCGGGCAACGACATTGACGTGTACCTAAGGCCATTGGTTGATGACCTTTTACAGCTCTGGAAGGAAGAAGGTGTACGTGTGTGGGATGAGGATAGACAAGAGATCTTTAATCTACGAGCACTGTTGTTCGTAACCATCAACGATTGGCCTGCATTGAGTAACCTTTCAGGACAGACAAATAAGGGATATCGGGCATGCACCCACTGTTTAGATGACACAGATAGCATGTACTTGAAACACTGTAAGAAGGTCGTCTATATGGGTCATCGTCGATTTCTCCCTGCTCACCACCAGCTGAGAAAGAGCGGGATGCATTTCAAAGGGACGCCAGACCATCGTAAAAAACCTGCACACCGTAATGGAAAGCGTGTGTTCGAGATGA
This sequence comes from Setaria italica, assembly GCF_000263155.2. Classification (NCBI taxonomy): domain Eukaryota; kingdom Viridiplantae; phylum Streptophyta; class Magnoliopsida; order Poales; family Poaceae; genus Setaria; species Setaria italica. Next base: position 1,583,150 of record NC_028454.1, on the reverse strand, counting down.
TGAAGGATGTACATGTAGTCTTTGGAAAGGGACTTGGTAGCCAACCTGTTCCGAACGATGATAACGGACATGCACCCATGTGGAAGAAAAAGTCAATATTTTGGGAGCTACCTTATTGGGAAATCCTAGAGGTTCGCAACGCAATAGATGTGATGCACCTGACGAAGAATCTTTGCGTGAACGTGCTAGGCTTCATGGGTGTTTATGGAACCTCAAAAGATACATTGGAAGCACGACAGGACCTGAAAGTCATGGGGCAACGAGATGACCTACATCCGGAAAAGAGAGATAATGGACAGCACTACTTACGTCCTGCCAGTTACACTCTCAGCAAGGAGGAGAAGGATAGCATGTTTGAATGCTTGAATAGTATGAAGGTCCCGTCTGGGTACTCCTCGAATATAAAGGGAATAATAAATATGAAACAAAAGAAGTTTACAAATCTCAAGGCTCATGACTGCCACATGTTGATGACCCAGTTGCTTCCGGTTGCACTGAGGGGTGTTCTACCAGAAAATGTCCGGTTGCCGCTCGTAAAGCTATGCGCGTTTCTCAATGCGATTTCGCAGAAGGCAATCGATCCATCCAAGCTATCAAAGCTACAGAACGATGTGGTGCAATGTCTTGTCAGTTTTGAGTTGTTATTTCCACCATCCTTCTTCAATATTATGACGCACTTACTGGTTCACCTAGTAAAAGAGATTGG
>NC_028454.1:1568046-1582344 GCF_000263155.2 Setaria italica | reverse complement strand
TTGATTCATGAACGTCGTCGCCCATCCGCCTCCCTCGCCCGTCGCCGCCCGTCCGCCTCCCTCTCCGCCCGTCGCCGCCCGTCCGCCTCCCTCGCCGGCTGCATCGCCCCTCGTCGCCGGCTCCATCCTCGTCGCCCCTCGTCGCCCCTCGTCGCCCCTCGCCGGCCGCCGTCGTCGTCTTCGCCTCGGCCGCCGTCGTCCCGCCGTCGTCGTCTTCGTCCTCGTCGCCGCCCCGGCTGCCGCTGTCCCGCACGCCGCCCGGCCGCCGCCATCCCGCCGTCACGCCGCCCCGGCCGCCGCCATCAGGCCGCCCCGGCCGCCGCCGTCCCGCCACCCCCGCCGCCGCCGTCCCGCCGCCCCGCGCGCGAGAGGTCTGCCGCGCCGGCCGGTGCGCCAGGAGAGCTGGCCGTTTTCTTTTAATTTTTAATTTTGTTTTTTTAGATGGAATTGTAATTTTGTTAAGTTAGATTTTTAGATTTCTAATTTTTTTAAGTTAGATTTTTAGATTTCTAGTTAGTTTGTTAAGTTAGATTTGTAGTTAGGTTGTTAACTACCGTCCCGCCGTCGTGATCGCCGCCGTCCCGCCGAGTAGCTACCGTGAGAGTCGCCTTGTAGCCGTCGTGATCGCCGCCGAGTAGCCGCCGTGATCGCCGCCGTCCTGCCGCCCATCACAACGTAGTAGCTTAGGCACCGCCCGTGGTTCCGGGGAACCGCCTCCGCCGCCCTGACCGCCGCCGTCCCGCCTCCGCCGCCCTGACCGCCGCCGTCCCGCCTCCGCCGCCCTTATCGCCGTCGTAGAAATTCGTAGAAATTCGTCAAAATTCGTAGAAATTCGTAGAAATTTGTAGAAATTCATAGAAAATCGTAGAAATTTGTAGAAATTCATAGAAATTCGTGGAAATTTGTATAAATTCGTATAAATTCATAGAAATTCATAGAAATTCATAGAAATTCATAGAAATTCATAGAAATTTGTATAAATTCATAGAAATTTGTATAAATTCATAGAAATTCATAGAAATTCATAGAAATTCGTATAAATTCATAGAAATTTGTATAAATTCGTATAAATTCATAGAAATTCATAGAAATTCATAGAAATTCATAGAAATTCATAGAAATTTGTATAAATTCATAGAAATTTGTATAAATTCATAGAAATTTGTATAAAGATTCCGGACTTTGTACGATTCATGTAATTTTATGATTTCATTATATACATGTATGATTCCGAACTGTGATTATATACAAATTTGTATTAAGACGATTTCTATGACTGTCATGTATGATTCCATGTATGTTTGCAGCAATAGTTGAAATGGCAGACGATGAGACCGCAAGGTATATCATGGAGCAGATAATCGCTGGTGATGGTAGTGGCGACAACGTTCCACTATCATACACGGATGAAGAGGGCACCCAGGCGGACATGTTCCTCAACATGTCTGCCGATGTGAATGAAGAGCAACAGCCGCAGCAACAACTTGCCGTGGCGGAAGGTTCCGGTGAGGTATATACAACCATTCTTGTATTGTTTCACGCCACCGCTACTAGTACGTACTAATTAACGAATCTTAAACTGTTAGCCCTCCGGATCGACACAAGGGCAGAAGACCCGAGGTCGTACAAAGGTGATGGAAGGGAGGCTTGTCATCACAGAAGTTACAGATGAGGGCAGGCCGGTTGCTCCCGAGAAAGTCGCAAAGAAGTACGTTAGTCAAATCGGGGCAATCGTCCGGGACAACGTGCCTATCAGCATCAGAGAATGGAAGGGCAGAAGCGATAATCCGTACGCCCTTCCAGAGACAGAAAAGAATATGCTGTGGGAAGACGTGAAGAGGCATTTCACATTCCCCGAAGATTATAGCGAGAAGGATGTCAAAGCCTGGACACTTAAGAAGATGGCTACTCAATTCCAGACATTCAAGAAGATGCTGGACACCCACTACATCAAGAAGGGCAAAACTCCAGACTTCAACGCGTGGCCCAAGTTGAGGGACCACTGGGATGCATTTGTTGAATACAAGAGGAGTGAAGAAGGTGTGAAAAAGATCACGACCAACGTTGCAAATGCTAGTCAGAAGGGCTACCACCATCATTTGGGGCGAGGTGGGTATGGCTCAGCAATTCCCAAGTGGAGAAAGATGGAACAAGATCTGATCGAACGGGGAATCATACCTGCAACTATTGAATGGCCCGAACGATCAAAGAACTGGTACTACGCTCATGGAGGCTCCCTAAGCCAAGAGGATGGGACGCTGATTTTCAATGACAGAATACGTGAGAAGGCCGAACATCTCATGAAGAACATTGAAGATTCCAAGGCTGGGAGGTTGAGGGTGGACCGAGAAAATGATGAGCTCACATTGGCCCTCGGTAATCCAGAGCACCCAGGACGTTGCCGGGGCTTCGGGGTGGTTCCGTGGAAGTTCGCTTTCCGAGGCGACAGCGCCTCTTACAGAAGTCGGAAGCGAAGAAAGGAACAGATGGAGGAGAGCTGGCGGCAGATGCTAGAACAACGAATGATGGATGAAATCAATCGGCGGGTGGCCGACGCAGTTGCGGAGTTGGCGCAATCTGGAGCACTGCCGAATCCTCACACCGCCAGCCCTTCTCAACGCCTCGGGAGCAGTTGTGCTTCTACAGGGGTCCCCGATGCGCAGACGCCCAGGTTACCCGTGGAGGAGCAACGGTTCCCCGTGGATGCCATCACGCAACGGACCTCATGTGAGCTGCATGCACCGGTCGGCAACCTCACTATTAAGGTATACTTATACATAATATTTATGCAATCTTGTCAATTGATCCAGGCCTCGAGATCGGAGTTCAACTTGTTTACTTCTGCTATATGTACAGGTAGCGTACGGGAGTGCGTTACCAACGCTGGCAGGGCAGAGCAGTCATGGCATGGACATTCCAACAGGCTACGCCAGCGTCTGCGTCGAGCAAATAGTAGATGCCCAGTATGAAGGTCTAGAGCTCAACTTCCCGGGAGGCGACGGGGAAAAGACATTGGCAGATGCGCTTCATGGGATCATTCTATGGAAGAAACGCTACATCATTATTTCCCGCACGGAGCCATCTCCTCAGACCTCAAGACCGCTCCCCGTAGATCCCGAGCAGCGATCTTCTCCTCATACCTCGAGACCGGCATCTCCTGCTCCAGGACCGTCGCTTCCATCTATATCAAGGTCTCCATCTCCACCACATCCTGGTGCTGGGAGCGACGATGACAATAACAACACCCCTCCCCGATCACCGTCGCCGGCACCAAGAGCGGCCCCCTCGAAGGAACCTGCAGCACCACTCAAGAAGTCACGAGCACCGCCTCCCAAGCAAAGACAGCCTCGAAAGAAGAAAACAAAGGTCGACCCTGAAGTGGCTCGCAAGGAACGCTTTGAGGCAATGTCTCATGCGGAACAGTGGGCAGAAATCCAACGAGAGGCCAGTGAGTGGTTCAAGAAACAAGCCGAATTAAAAAAGGCAAGGGAGATGGAGCCACCGCCAGTAAGTCGGCGGGATTTAAACTTTTTTATCAGGATGGAGGAAGGAGCCAAGAAAAGGATACCACTCTTGTCAAACTATGAACGGGCTCTAGTAAAGGCTGATGAAAAGGATAAAAGAAAAGGAAAATCATCCTCCAAAGGTTCAGTCCCCGACCTCAGCCATTTATCAAAGAAAGATGCTCAACGGGTAAAAGCAATGCCCTTGGATCAACAAGAAAATATATTGAAGTTCATGGAAGAAACAGGTCTGGGACTTGATGAATGCATAGGGCAAGTCGAGACGCCAACTGCACCGCCCCCTGAGCCGAGATGGCCTTATGAGCTAGGCAAGCCTCTAGTGAAGCCGGCAATGGTACGGAAGCTGTCAACAAAGATGTACGAATTCCATCAATGGTACATGACGGCATCCGCCAAATCGAGGGAGATGATCGGCATGAAGGTAAAACCGATAGATTTTCACGGTGAAGGGGAGAAAGTGCTGTGGCTAGACTTCAAGGATATATACGAAGTGTACCATCATGATGCCCTGGACGTCTCTCTGATCAGCGCTTGGATTCTGTAAGTGTTCGTTTATTATCTCTACATGTAAATTTTGGCGTGCGTCACCGTACTAACTTCATCTTCCATTTCATGTAGGATGCTAATTCAGACATGCCGCCAAGAGGCGTACCTACATGTAGGCTTCATGGATCCATCTGTATAGTAGTTAACCAACAACAGATACAATTAGCGCCGGAAAAAACCTTTGCCGAAATATACAATTTCCTACACAAACAAACATTCAAGGATTTCATACTACTTCCATACAACTTCAAGTAAGTGTGTGTATACCGTCTACTTTCGATGTCTTTTTCCTTATCTCTACATGTTAGTTAGCTCTAATATGCATGAACATTTTACGCACGCAGCTTCCACTGGATCCTTATTATAATTGAGCCTGAAAGAAGCCACGTCACTGTCTTTGATTCGTTACGGAAAGATCCGGTGGACTACCAAGAATTGCAAGACATGCTAGGCTTGTAATAATTCTGGACCTTGATCTCTATGCAAAAATTTATTTCCTAAATTTTATCCCTGTTACACTATGTCATTCATTATTCTAATCCGCAGCGCATGGAAACAATTCATAAGGACACACCAAGGTCCATTCAAAGAAAATCTTACATGGAACACAGACTTCCCGGTACGTATGAAGTCTGCAAATTTATTACATTGTATAACACGAATATTTCATAACTTATTTTTTTCCGCACTGAAGTGCTTAAGACAGGAACCCGGGAATAACCTATGTGGCTACTACATCTGTGAGCACATGCACAGTTTTTTGGGACCCAAGGGACCGAAGATGACGCCGCACAACTTTAAAGTACGTAAAATAAATATATTACTAGTTAATTATTTTCTAGCTCCTTATATGTATTTGTTCATGTAACATTCACAAATTTCCAAATTATAGATGTTAAATATTCAACAAGGACTCTTGAAGGAAGAAAGAGTAGCGGCAATATGTGAAGGTCTCATTGGATTCATAATGGACGAGGTGGTAAATCCAACAGGAGAATTTTATTACGATGGACGACAATTAGACACTCCTCTCAGCAACACCACGACGGGAAGATCGTAGGAAGATACTTTGATTTATTTGTATATATGATCGATTTGTACTAATTAAGCTAGTTGAATTGTGTATATTAATTGTGTATAAGGATTGTGTATATATATAGTAGTTGTATAATTACAAATCCCATTCGTTTAAATACTAGTTGATTTAATTCATTCTAAAAAAATCTCAACTACAAGGTTAACAAATTAAAAGGGCCGCGGTACTACTATACGTATACGTGATGCATGCATGAAAAATTCAGGCGTCACCAGTGCCATGCAAGCGCAATTTAGTCCCGGTTGGAATTGAGCCGGGACTAAAGGGGACCCCTTTAGTCCCGGTTGGTGTCACCAACCGGGACTAAAGGGGGTCCTTTACTCCCGGTTAAAATACCCGGGACTAAAGACCCCCCCCTTTTGTCCCGGTTGGTTTATCCCGGATGGATATCCGAGAGATATGACCCTTACCAACCGGGACTAATGCTCAGTTTTCTACCAGTGTTAGCAACTCGGTCATTGGCTTGGCTATCTTTGAGAAGTTCAAAATGAAACACCGGTAAGAGCCTGCTAGACTAAGAATGCTTCTGATTTGATGAACTAAAGTGGGTAGCTTCCAATCCATCACCTCCTGCACTTTGCTTGGATCAACTACTATGCCTTCGCTGGATATAGTGTGCCCCAAGAATTTCACACTATCTAGCCAGAATTTGCACTTGGAGATCTCGACATAAAGCTGATGATCTCTAAGACGTTGAAGAACAATGCAGAGGTGTTGAGCATGCTCTTCTTCATTCTTGGAATATATGAGGATGTCATCAATGAAGACAATGAAAAACTTTTCAAGCTCGGGCATAAACACTGAATTCATGAGATACATGAAGTAGGCTGGAGCGTTTGTGAGCCTGAAGGACATGACTAATTACTCATATAATCCATACCGAGTAGAGAAGGTGGTCTTAGGGATGTCACTCGGCCGGATTTTAATTTGATGATAGCCAGAACGAAGATCAATCTTGGAGAACACCCCAGCTCTGGTGAGTGGATCAAAAAGAACATCAATACGGGGCAATGGATACTTATTCTTGATAGTCACCACATTGAGAGGTCGGTAGTCTACTCACATCCTTAAACTAGCATCCTTCTTCGTCACAAAGAGAGCTGGGCAACCCCAAGGTGATGTCCTTGGGCGAATGAAACCCTTATCTAATAGCTCTTGAAGCTGGGTTTTCATCTCTGCCAACTCTACAGGCGACATTTGATAAGGCCTCTTTGATATCGGTGCCGTGCCTGGTTGTAGCTCAATGGCAAATTCAATATCCCTATCTGGTGGCATTCCAGGCAAGTCATCCGGAAAAACATCGGGATACTCGCATACCACAGGAATATCCTCCAGTCGGGACTCTATCGCCAGATAAGCACATGAATTTATGCACTCTCGAGCTAGCAAGTGAAGTGTGGATGATCCGTGGGTAGGTGAATTTATTTGGACAACCCGTGCTGCAATGTCTAGCATGACTTTGTGCTAAGTCATCCAATTCATCCACAAAATTATATCTATGCCTTCCAGATTAAGATAATATGGTTGGTCTTGAAATTTTTGCTACCCATCTTGAGTGGTACAAGACGCTTCACTTGGTTGGAAGCAATTTTACCACCAGGTGTTGAGATCATATACGACCCTTTAGTATGACAGAACTCTAATCCACACTTACTACTGAATTTTGTCCCAATACAGCTATGCGATGCACCATAATCAAATAACATAACCGCAGGCTGGTTATGGATAGAGAAAATACCCGTCGTAACCGGTGCACCCTCTGGAAGATCGGCAAGATTGGTGAAGTTAAGCCTTCCTTGCCTGACCTGGACCTTCAGCCTTTTGCCCTTGTTCTGGTTTAAGTTCTGCCCCTGGTTCTAGGCTCTGTTCTGCGAACATTCCTTCACAAAATGATTTGGGCTCCCGCAGGTGAAGCATTGGTTCCCATTGCATGTGCGGGCTGGCTGTGGAGCATTTGGCCTTAGGCTCTACTGCTAGAAATTAGGGAAACGGGGAGCTCCTTGCTGCTGAGGCAGCCTAATGACCCATCATCTAGGCTGAGGAGTTCTCTGAGGAACTCGGGGTGGAGCATTTGGAATCAGACGGAATTTCGAGGTTGGGGCACTAGTTGAGGGCATCGAAGCCTTCCTCTTCTTATCTGCCCTATGAGAGTCCTCCTGAGATATTGCCAAATTCACTAGCTCATTGTAACTATTCACCTTGATGGGATTTAACCTTTCCCTGAGCTTGGTATTGAGACCTCTGTGGAAGCGGTCTCTCTTCTTCTCGTCGGTGTCAGCATGATATCCCGACTACTGAAATAGATCATTGAAGGCCTGGGCGTACTAGATCACATTGCGTGCGCCCTGCGTGAGTGCCAAGAACTCATTTAACTTCCTCTCCAACAAACCTTTAGGAATGTGATGGCCCCTAAAGGCAACCTTGAACTCGTCCCATGAGACCACGTAGTCAGTCGGTAGCATAGCATGATAATGGTCCCACCATAGTCGTGTGGAGACACGGAGCTGCTGTTCCACGAACTTTGCCTTATTCTCATCTGGATAAGGTGCTGTAAGGAGCGAGAACTTGGATTCAATGGTGCGAATCCAGGCGTCAGCATCTAGAGGCTCCTCTGTTTTGTGAAACTGCGGGGGCTAGGTGCCCAAGAAGTCCTCATAGCTTGCTATCCGCGGATGGTGGACATTTCTCCAACCATGAGGCTACTGCTTCTGCTATCCTTCGACGAGGTGTTGCAACAGTTCGGTCTGGGCAGCCAAGATAGGCTCCATAGAAGGCGGGGGTGGTGGTGGTGCTGGTGTTTGCCGCTGCTCACTACCACTCGGTCCAAAACCGGTAGGGTTTTAGCACGTTCCATGCACCATCTGCAAGGGTGAACTTTTCCCATTAGTCACATAATTTTGAAGCTTGCTCATAAGAAGATGAAACAAGGTAAATCATGTGCGGAATGTTAAAGTTCATCATGCAGTCAAAACATTGCGGGCAGAAAACTGTTGTGTAGGAGAAAATACATATCTGCTGACTCAAGCGCCCATAAATTCTCATCTTTGGTCAGTGAGTATAAATTTTGTGTACTACAACTTTGGTATTCAACTCAAAGACCAATTCGATTGTTATCTGGGCCGAAAAATTCCATCTTTGCATCTCTGTCCTGGCTGTTTTTTAGCAGGCTGAGCTGTGATGTTCTGCCCATAACTTGAGTTATAAATGTCCAACGATGATGAAATTTTGTGAGCAATTATATTATGAAATGTACAACAATTTTGGTATTCATCAAACAGCTCAGAGATGAAAGGAAACTAGGGTAAAAATTCAAACACATTCCTGCTGCAGAAGGTTGGTATTAACATGCCGGTTACATCATTTTCATGTTTTTGGGAACAACCCCCATGACCAAAGGTCTCATTCATAGCATCCACTACGCATAAGAATACTCAACTCTAAGTTATCCTATTACATTCATGTCCAAAATTAGGCTACACTGAGGAGTATACTGTGACAACCCTAGAACTTAAAAGGCCACAATTTAAATTTCAAAAGGGTAATATGAATTCAATAGGGGCAAAACAAAAATTCAAAGGTTAAAACAAGAGAATTTAGGGGGAAAGAGTGGAAACCAACCAAAGTTCAAATACCAAACTCTAGAAACCTTTTCAAATTCACTAAGTGTTGAAAAATATCCTAAAAAGCACTTATTGGGGGTAGAAGTTGAAAACCAAATTTTATATATAAACCCAGATTTTGGAAAATATAAAAGTTGTAGAACATTTCAAACTAAGAAACTTTTGTTATTTGCACCTTCTCTGATTTTGAGTGGAAGGCATTCAAATTTTGAATCACAATTCAGCCAAATTGGGGCATTCAAAATCAGCCTAAGCCGGCATTCTACCAAACTTTGCCCAGTTTAAACTCCAAATCTGTTGAGAATTTAACTAGTTGGCTTTTGTATGAAATGTAGCCTATAGTCCCAACTACAACTTATACATTTGAACTTTTTGAAGTTGGAATTCAAAATTTGGAGAAAACCGGGCCCCAAACTGCTGCCAACGCACACAACCGCGACACGTGCGCCCGGTGCGCGGTCAACACGCGTGACGCGCGCAACGTCGCCACACAGCGCCGCCCACTTGGCGCAGTCCCGGCGACCACTCGCCGTTGGCGTCGGGACAACACATCCCTGGCATTCACCCAACCAGCATGCGCGCTATCTCCCCCTTCCGACCGGCCAATCTCCCCCGGCCAACCCCAGCAACGCGCCTACCCATGCTAGCCACCGCGACCGCCACATCACCGCTCGCCCGTGGCCAACGCCGCCCGGCCAATGCTCGCCGGCGATGCGACCTGACAAGCGTGCCCTCTCCGCCACTTCCCACGTGAGCCAAGCTGGACCTTCCACGCCAAAATCCCTCCCCGCCAATCCTCGGTCGCTCGCCCACGCCTGCACGCCGCCACGGCCAACCACCACGCGCTCCTGCCTGCTCCGCCAATGCCCGGCCGTCTCCATGCTCCCCAGTTGCCGCTAGAGCTTATCCTGGCATCCTTATCCCCTCTGTGCCCCTCTGCCACTATAAAAGGGGACGGAACCCTGTCACCGGCTGCCCGCCTTAGCTCCCCGCACCAAAGCTCCGCCGTAGCACCTCACCGTGGAGCCCTCCCCTTCGAGCCTCGCCACTACTGCCTGAGCCCTCGGGTGAACCACCCGTGCCCCACACCAGCCTCTAGAACCCTTCCCTGGCCAGCCACCCCCTACCGCCGTCACCGGAGTAGGAGCGCCTCTGCCGAGCCCACTACCTCGCCGTCGACAACCACCGCCGGCCATCCTCCGCCCACGACCTCCACAGCGCACCAACCCACGGTGAGCCTCTCGTTGCACCCGTAGCCTTAGCTTGCCCTAAGCCCGCCGGAGTTCGCTGGAATCACGCTGGGAAGCCACTGGTGAAGGCCAAGGACCACATTGCAGGCCCCCAAAAAGTTGTAGGGTTTGAACCACTAAACGGTAGGACCTAGTTGTGAAAGTTTAAAACTCTCAGGGGCCTGGACGTAAAACACGTTGAAATTTTCTAGATTTAAAATGAATACAATGGCTGAAACTTTGAAAATGTGTAGAGAAATGTAGAAAAATGGTAAAAATGTGAAACCAACTTTGTTAAACTCCAAATGATGTCTAGTTTCACTAAAAAATATTCTTGGACATGTCACTGTTAGGTATTTCACACTAGAATTTATTTTGTATAAAAGCCAATAAATGCCTTATAAATCATAGTAAACTTGGAAAAATATGAAACCACTTTTGTTAGTTTACTCTTGGCATGCTTGTTCTAGATATGTAACATATGCTACTGGTTCAATTGATGTTCATTCTGTTTTGAGATCAAATTCTTAAATACTAGTTTAATCTTGTTATTTGCACAATAAATAGAGGAAAATAGATAAAAATGCACGCTAAATTTTTTTAGGTTTCTGATGCACCTGTCTAACTAGGAAAAATAATAGCTTCTGGAAGATATGTGTGTTATACTGATTAAATAAATACATGTGGTTTAATGTACATAAAATGTGATAAATACTTTTCATGTTCATTAAATCCTGAAACATTTACAGTAGCCTCTGTTAGTGTTATTGCACATTATGTAAAATTTGTAGAGTCAGATTTTTACTAAAACTTTAGTTAACAATCAATCTTCATACTCTGTAATTGGGTACTTTTTGATTTTTATTAAATTTTGTAGAAGTTAAATGCATCTCAAGTTTTTACAGTAGAACACTTAAGAAGTAATGAATCTCCTGTAAAAATTTCAGAACCATATCTTAATAGATGCTCCTAGAAAAACTTATTCAAGTTTAATAGCTAGTTAAATGAACAATACAATAGTTAAATAGAAAGGGTATAATAGTAAATGCTAAGTTGAGTAGATTTAAAATTCAGAAACAGGATAACTTTCCAAATGAATGTTGAGCAACCGCAAAATGACCCCACCTTTCTTTGTGAATTCTAAGTTATTAAAACCTTTTATGTGTACACAATCACCATCAAAGTCAAGCTCGAGTTTTAAATCACAACACACCTTACTTTGCGAAGAAATCAAAGTTTAAATTCTTGTCTTGGTGAATGTGGTCAAAATACAATCTTTACTTTTGCAATAATCCATGAAATGCAACCTGCACGTAAAAATGTGTAATTGAACTCTTGCATATGCATCTCGTGCAGAAGCAAATCTCGCCGATGGAACCTACGAGCTAATCCCGGAAGCCGAGGTGGAGCCGTCTGTGGAAGTGAATCAGATCAAGGCTGCCTAGGAACCCAGTCAAGCTTCAAACAAGCTGCAATCTAACCTAGTATAGGAAGGCAAGCCCCGGAGCATAACCCTAATTTCTAAAGTTTATGCAATACTTTTGTTATTTATGTTTGTGCATTAAGTTTATAGGCGTTGTTCGAAACCTTAGTTGCATGAACCTAAGTACCTATGTTTGAATACTAGTATGTTAAGTCGAGTAGTTGCAATGCTAAATAGGGACTCGGTAAAAGTCGAGTGATTTTCTGTCACCCACAAGTTATAGGATTTGCTTGTTTATTTATGTTGAAACCATAAGGTTGGCGGACGGGGCTGGGCAATATGTTTTGAATTGGTGGATTGCCCCATCTGTCTAGAAGAAAGCTTTTAAGGTCGAAATGTGTTTAGAGCTGTGGTCAAGTTTTTGAAATTACTAAGCTCATACCTAGTATGGGATAGGGAAGCCTAGTACCTGATTAAATCGGGGTGTGGTTTTATCCCCGCTCTCTCTGAAACTAAGTTCCCCTGATGCATAATGTGGGTACAAGTGCAGTCACGGTATGATGACGTTCTGGGATCGTGGGGCCTTGTATCCAAGGGAAGTGGGCCTTGCCCACGTGCCTAGGGTTTGATAAGGACGACTGACATGTGTGGACCCTATGTGGTATGCATATGTCGTGGGTTTAGGTTCACCTTGCAAGGTCAAGAAACTTGATTCGAATCATCTGCCTCTCATAGTTTGAGACTGCTTGACTACACTTCTGCACCAAGGAAGAAAAGGAACGAGTATGATGAATAATATTGATGCTTGAATTAAAATTGCTCAATCACCATGCTTGCTTAGAATAAGTGCTTACTTAGAATGGATAATCAACTAGAACTTGATGATAAAATTTGAAAGTAAGGACCTACTTTAGATGCTTTTGGCAAAACAAACCCCTCAGCCAAAAAGCCTTGCATGTCTAGAAGTCGGTGGAGTTGATACCACCTGTCGGGTAAGCCTTGTTGAGTATTAGTATACTCAACCTTCCTTGTGGCTTTGTTTTTAGGTATGGATGTTAATGAGTTGGCTGCTAGTCTGACTTGGCCATCTCAACTCCCTTCGGGTTGGATTGTCAAGTGGGACCCGTCCTCTATCGGCGAGGAATGCGATGATTGGTATCATGGTAGGCTTCACCATGGTATCCTGTATTGATGTTAGTTGTATCACTTATTCCACTACTTTCAACCCTGAACTCTACTTTTATGCATTTGAACAAGTGGTCAGGCCTACTTCCTTTGGATATAATGCCCCACGGTCCTGAAACATCCCGTACCATGACTGCACTTGTACCCACATGATGCATCAGGGGAACCAGGTTACAGAGAGGGTGGGGAGGTATGCTCACGTCCCGGTTGAATTAGGTATTAGACTTCCCCATCCCATACTAGGTATGAGTTTAGTACTTTCAAACACTTGACCACGAACACCATCATGGTTCGACCTTAGCACATTTTTCCACTATACAGGTGGGGCATCCACCATTCCAGAACATCTTGCCCAGCCCCGCCCGTCAGCCTTATGATTTCAACATAAGTAAATAGGTAACTCCTATAGCTCATGAGTGACAGAAAGTCACTCGAGTTTTACTGGGTCCCTATTTAGCATTGCATCTACTCGACCTATTATACTAGTATTCAAACATAGGTACTTGGGTTCATGCAACTAAGGTTTCAAGCAATGCCTATAAACTTAATGCACATTCATAAGTAAAAGAAGTATTGCATAAACTTCAGAAATCAGGGTTATGCTCCAGGGCTTGCCTTCCTGTACTAGGTTAGACTGAAGCTCATTTGAAGCTTGATTGGGTCATGTGTAGCCTCGATCTGATTCACCTCCATAGATGGATCCTCCTCAGCTGCCGGAAGTAGCTCGTAGGAACCATCGGCGAGATTTGCTTCTACACGAGATGCATATGCAAGAATTCAATTTTCCATACTTTTACATGCAGGTTGCATTTCATGAATTATTGCAGAAGTACAGATTACATTGCGACCATATTCACCTAGACAAGAATTTAAACTCTTCTTTTCCTCATAAAGTAAGGTGTGTTGCGATTTAAAACTTGGGCTTGACTTTGATGGTGATTGTGTACACATATAAAGTTTTAATAACTTAGAATTCACAAAGAAAGGTGGGGGTCATTTTGGGGTTTCTCATCACTCATCTTGAATGTTATCCTGTTTCTGAATTTTAAACTAACTTAAATGAGCTTTTACCATTTTACCCCTTTCTAGTCACAATTGTTATTTTCAATTTAACTACCTATTAAACTTTAATAAAAGTTTTTGAAAGCATCTAATAAGATATAGTTCTAAAATTTTTCTGGAGGCTTTATTATTACACCAGAGATTTACTGTAAAAATTTGGGATGCATTTGGCATCTACCAAATTTATTAAAAATCAAAAAGTACCACATTGCAGATTGTAAAGATTGATTTTTAACTGAAGTTTCATGAACAATATGATTCTACAAATTTTACAGAAGGTTCACTAACACGAACAGAGGTTACTGTAAATTTTCCAGGATCTTTTAGGAGGTGTTTGGATCCCTAGGCTAAACTTTAGCCCCTGTCATATCGAATGTAGTTGACTGAGATTTGAAATGAACGGCTGGTAACACAATATCAATTATTGTGCTATTCTTGGGAGGATGAATAAAGCGTAGTAAACTGATGCATGTGAAGGTGTGCCGAAACTCAAATATAAGATATGTCATGTGGGTGATAAAAACTTGCTGGTTGAGAAATGCATATCATAGATTCACCCCAAATATAGCCCATAATTCAATTTATCATGTTACTACTGTCAAGAGTTCATTGG